>NC_069144.1:59738251-59825600 GCF_943734635.1 Anopheles cruzii | reverse complement strand
TAACCGCCTGGTCCATGGCGGAAAAGTTAGGGGAAATCCACTGTTTATAGCACCCCGCCGTTTATACCGCCGAGTTGAAAACTTTACCACTGACAAGTGCAGCGTTGTCGTGCCGTCTCTTTCGTTCCACCGCCAGCGCTGACAACACGAACCATGCGGTAGGGTTTATAGTGCATAGTCGAAAGGTTCGGGTTCGGATTATGGCTGGCTGACATATTTCAAGGCACGAAAGTACAAAACTAGGATTATTTTTTTCCCAGGATTACTTTTTTCCGGCGAGGGGAGCTCAATTTATTGCATTAAATTGGTTCGAATATCTTATGCCTTGCCGTACAGTTTCTTACGGAACGCGCCAGGCAAATGTTCGATCAGGGCGAGCGCATTCGCTTCGATGGCCACCAGCTCACTTTCGCCCAACCATTCTATGCTTACCAGCCGGTTGCTCTCTCGAACCTTTTTTAGCGTGTGTTTCGATTGATCCGCCGTTCCGTTCGACGGGCCGCCAGTTCCATTCGCCTTGTGGTGGGATTTACGTTTCTGTGCGTGCGGCTCATCCAGCTCGGCGGCGGCGTTATCGGCGGCCCCAAAAGACACAGACAGAATGTCGGAATCGTTCTTCAGCAGCATGGCCGACTCGTGGCGCGGATCGAACACAATGCCACTGATCGGATGGTTCGGTATCCCGACGCCGCCGTCGCCCAGCTTGAGGTAGGCAGAGAAGACAAACTGAAACTCGTCAAAGTCGTACAGGAACAGCTTGTGGTCGGCGAACGCAACGGCGAGCCGTGTCTTGCCCGGCTGGATGGCGATCGCCGTCGGCGGAAGCTTGTAGCGTGGCAGCGAAATGGATCGTTTCCATTTGGCCACCACCGGAGACGGAACGGCAGCACTGCGTTCGAACACCACTATCGAACTGGCCGTATCCGCGCACACCAGGTATCGGTTGCACTGCGAAACGGCCGAAAGGTGGACCGCTTCCGAGAGCCACCGCGACCCGTCGATGGTCTGCGTGTGCTCCAGCCCGACACCTCCTTTGCCGTCATCCAAGCAGGCAAACAAAGTGATCGTTCTGTTGCTATGGTAAAGGAAAAGGCTGCCCGAATCGTGCGTAAAGTCCACCCGATAGCCAGGCCCGAACTGTTCCGGGACGGATTTGACGCGCATCAGGCGCGCTCGGCCGGAATCGCTGCCCCGCGGATCCGGTGTGTAGCGTAGCAAGCGGACAGTGTTTTCGGTCGAGTAGACAATCCACTGGCCGTCCGGTGAGATGGCCGCGCAAACAATGTGTTCATCGTTTTTGCTTCGTATCTGCAGGATTTTTCTTCCGCCACTACTGTCCGCGCCGTCATCGGTCAGCCGGGCCAGGGTCCACACTTCGAGGTAGTTGGTGTACCGCAGCAGCACCGTGCGGCTGCCGTGGGCCACGACTGCTGCCGGAGCGGGCAGCAGGGGCAAGTATTTGTCCACCTGGAACGGTGGATAGGACGTAACGGCTAGCGTGCCATCGATCCCGCCCGACACCAGGCCGGTTCGACCGAGCGTGGCCATCGTTTTGATGTCGTGCGTGTGACACCGACGATTGACGGATCGCACAAAGTTATTGCGCTTCGCACCATCCTTCAGCCCCTCACCGTCCATCCGCCGGAACGTGACGATGATCGACTCGACCCCGGCGACAAACAGTTTCTCCTCGTCCGCCGTCAGCGCCAGACACAGGAGGTCCGCCTTCGAAACGGGCACATTGTCCAGCACCGTCCCCAGGTGGCCATCGAAGAACATCATACGGCCGCGCGAATCGACCGAGATGACGGTGAAATCCTTCAGCACGGCCACATCCCAAACGATCGTCGGTGTGCCGCGATCCGACCGACCCGTCGTCATCTTGTGCACCGCGTGGCCTTTCCGTACGTCCCACACTCGCACCGCATCGGCCGAACCGGTCACCAGGAAGTCCCCGCTGTGATTGAACCGGCAACACACGATACGACCATCCTGCTTGTCCAGTATCCGCTCGTACGTCAGCTCGTCGTTCTCCAACCGGTACAGATTGATGTAGCCACCTTCGGTTCCGACGGCCAGCAACCGATCGTCCCGGCTTACGGCAATGCACCACGCCGAGTTACCCGTGACGAGGACCGATTGTTTCACGCGCGGATGTCCACCGTCGCCGGTCCGCATGTCCCACTCGATCAGCGTACCGGCCAGGCTGACCGAAAACAGCCGTTCACCGGCCCACGCCAAGCCCTCGATCGACAAGCCGGCGCCCCCAACGACCGTTTTCTCCAAGAACGGTGCATGCACCATATTCCAGATTTCTATCGTCCCATCGTCCCTGCAACGAGAAATTGTTCGCTCTTTGCTTATTTCGATCATAGCAACACAGCTACTCGATTCGCCGCTCACCTTGCCAACGCGAGCTTGTGCTGCTGCTCGTTGATCGCGGAGCAAACGATACCACGGGGCAGCAGATTGTAAAACTGCACATTGTGCAACCGACAATGTCGGTTGCTGGTCGGTTTTGGAGGAATCATGTTCCGCTCTCGTTGCCGGTATTATGTTAAACCACAAATACTACACTTTGTACATCACCCACAAACACGCGCACGTGTTTTCGACGTTAGGCACTTTTGTTTTCTCAGTTGCTGTTGACAGTTCCGTGCCTTGCCATGACTGACAGAATGTCAGTAGTGCCCCGGTGGAAACGTCACATACAGATATTAGGCCTGATTATCATTCTCTAATTGACTACTCAAGCGGTCATCTGAGTTCACTTTGGTATTAGCGCACCGTTTGAGTTCTCAAACGCTCAAACGCAAACTGGATGAACGCTCTCTGTGGAAAGCTTTCGGCTGGATGAACTTGTTCACTCGATCAATCGAGTTGTCACGGCATTATGGTTTTCAAACGGAGACTCGAATTTGACAATCGAGTTTCCGTCAACTTTTCGTAACGGAAAGTGCCGTTCTGTTAGGATGTCTTTGATTTTATCAATTATTTTGTATTGTTTATGGTGCGACCCGGAACTAACCACACAGGCCGTTGCGCATTTCGTTCGCTATTTCATGCGCGAACTTGGCCTCATGATCTCGGTGATCCGCCAGCTTACAATATTTCGAGTTACAACCTTTTACACATCTAAAAATTTCAAAAATATAATAGCAAGAATCGCACGCACAGCTGATCTGCTATCTGTGTATGTGTATCTGTGTGTGCAATGTTTACAAAAATGCACCAGAAATGACAGTTCGTACTCAAAGAGCTTGACAAGCTCTTTTTAAAGCTTTTTTACTCCAGCAGCTTTTAAACTCCAAATCGAGTTTCCGTACGGAAGGAAACGGAACGAACGGGTTTTTTAAATCTCCACAACGTTTTGTCCGTGTTGCCAGAGGCGTAGAAGGTGCCCAGAACCCTTATCCAAGTGCATGCGCTCACTCCACTCACAGTTTTTGCTTGATCGTCAACAGAATCGGTTGTGGTTTGATCGTTTGCGCCCAGTTCTCGAAGGATCAGTTCTCCAAAGTTCCAACATGTTTTCCAGATTCCAACAGTGGTGCAAACAAAAGAGAAAATGCGGATTATTTCGCTGGCCAGGATGTATAAATTTGCCAGAAACCGCTCCCGACTTTACTGCTAGCGTCGATCCGTTCGACGTACCGCCGGAATTGCGACGCCATAGGTAGGTAACATGTTTGAACATGTATCCCATTTCATCTGTGGCTGCTTTGTTTTCACGTTTTTGTGGTTTCGTACACAGTTTGCCCAAACGGTTGCTAGGAAATTTCCTTTCGGAACGAAACATCCACGATGAAGCAGAGCAAAAATTACTGAAACGGCTGCTTAAAGGTGAAACAACGAAAAAACCATTCTTGTGTTGCGGGGTGATGCAATTCTCTTATTCTTTTCCTAGAGCACGGTTTATACAACAAACACCAGACGATACAACAGCGTCGTCGTTTGCGGCATCTTCTTCAGGTGGAGCGCCAAGCATTCGTCGAGGGAGATCAGGACGAATGTGGCGACCATTGCCACTCGCTGGAGTACACACAACCGAACGCCGGGAGTGCATCGGCACGACATGCAAATCAAAGCAAGCCAGGACCTCCAAAATGTGTGAAATTGCAGACCATTCCGCCATCCTCGAATGTAATTATGCCGACACAGCCAACAACCAAACCGACCGTAGGAATCGCGGCACCGTCACGGCGACTCAGACGAACAATATCAATGACATCTTTCACTACGGACACAGTCGACGAAAAACCTGAATTGCAAGCGATACCCCCGACTGAGGGATGTCCGGAATCGCAGTATATCTTGCATGTGGTGCAAGCGGAAGTGTCTCCATGCAACTCGCAATATCTGGAAACCTCGATTTAAATAAGGAACCCTTATACACCCTCCATTTTCTCCGCCATTTTATTCAATAAAGTGTTGTGTGCGTCGCGCTTTAGACATTTGCGCATCCTTCCGTGATATCCAGCTCCACTTTCTTCGTCGCTGAGTTGAAGTAAATGAAAGCTTTCCACGGTTTACCATCAACTACGATCGATTGGGCATTCTCCATGATTAATTGGTTTTTCATCTCATCATCTACAAAAGCAAATACACGAGGAACCGGACTATCGAGGCACGGCACCACGACTCCTATTTTATGCCTTTTCGCTCTCTCCGAAAGGCAATTACATCCTTCGCCGACTGTGTTTGAAACAAACGAGCTACACGTTTCATCGCTTTTTATCGATACCGTATCAAAGCGACTGACCGGAACCGTTGCTACCACTGTGTCCTGTCGACGCGACCTGTTTTTGCGGGCTGCGTGTCGGGGCGTGTTGGGGCACAGAAGAATTAAGCATGAAATGTGGGTTGGTGGTGAAATTTGATGCCCTTACCTTCGTCCGCCATCTTGGCTACCTCAAGGACAATGCTGGCCCGGTTCGGGGGATTATCAGTCCACCAAAATTCGTTCCGCTGCGGAGCTGCCGGTATATCAATCTCCCTAAAATAATTTTTTTTTACGAATTACACTATTCCGGAACTATCAAGCCATCGAATTACTGTGAAATCTGCCGCACTACTGGAACCGGTACCGGCGTCGGCGTGTCGCAATGTAAATTCCCAGTGCTTACGTTCGGGTTCCCGCTGGACGTGACTTCGCCGTCGTCGGGTCCAACTTGAGTTTTGCGGCGCGAAAAACAGGAAAAGAGAGCACTGACGAACCGCAACATGGTTGCAAAACGGCACCGATAGCTATTCATAAACCGATGGTTTAATGAAAAAGATGGCAATGATTACTGAGATGCTGGAAATGTTCCAATGTATGCTGAGTTGTACTAAAATTATGTTGTCAGTTTGCTGTACTAACACGCAACAGAGCGATCGGGAGAAACATGCGAATTAATTTTTACTGTGAAAATGAATTATGTTAACGGAATTATTGTTCTGAAAGAGTTTGAAGTATGATACTGCAACCGCAAGCTAGACTGAATCACGGCAAGTCCTTTGTCCTTTTACAGCTGGTGCCCCTGAACAACCCGCAGACGAATCAGGCGGAGAGGTACGATGCAAACTATCAGTACGCGGATCCGGCACAAAACCCCTACCGTACCACCACTCAACACGCAGAACCGAAAAAGGGTCTTCTGGCCAGGATTCTCGCGTTTTTCGCGTGTGGGAAAACTGATAAGCCGAAAAGCCATCGACAGTGACGTCAGAATCGCGTTTCTTCGTGATGAAATAAACCAAGTGCAAACTACTCAAGCGTTGTTCATTTTCATTCTTCCCCACATTTTGCTGTGCATATTTCTTTATTACGTCTTCGTCGTCAACCTTTCGCACTTAATCCGGTCGAACACCTTACCACGCACTGCTGGATTTAGAGACTACATAATTCATTTAAAATGAATCACAATGCGCGACTGTCCTCCTGCGCGCGGTCCACGGGGAGAGTGATGCGTGACTTTCTCTATTATTACGCGCCAATCTAGTCAATAAAAGTAAACATCCTTCATAACCAAAACACTTAAATCGAAGCACATCTTCCCGCGTTCGCCGCCGTGCGATGTGCATTCGAATGATTTTCCTGTAACAAATTAATAGGGTTTCTCTAAAGAACTGCTGCTTAGTTCCCGTACGACACGTGATCGTCCTGCTATAGCTCTAATGATAAAACTTTTATATTGCTTTGTTCTTACTCGGCTAACGAAAACCTCGTGCGAAACAAAAAATCGCACCTCTTAGGGCCTTTTGTGCTTCTATTGGACGGCGGCACTATATAGGTTAAACATCTAAAACTGATTGGAATGCTGAGTGCGCGGTCGCGGTCGCGGGCTTTGAACCCAACGCGGACCAATCCCTTAGCAGTAAAACTAAACTCCTTTGCTAAGCCCTTACGTGTAGTTACCCGTTCTTACGGGGTTTGCGGACGGAATACTTTCTCAGAATGGACGTGTTGTGTGCTCTGACCCTGGAAGACCACAGATATTCCTACATCGATTGCTTTAAAATTAAAAAATAAACCTGTCTCAACGCATTTAGTAGTAGTAAACTTTGCCAAAACAGGAATGGATATAATTATTTGCTACGGATAAAACAACGAACAACAATCAACATGTCGCCTTCGTCGCGTGCGTGCACAGATTGATTGGTTTGGCGGCCTTTTTTAAAATACTTTAGCTAATGAGATAAAACGTGAGATTACTACGTGAGCGCGGAAACCGAGAGACTGTGTGCTATAAAATACTTGTTTGTTCTCTGTGTCCCTGTGCTATACACGATCGTAAGGCAATACTTTTCTCGATCCGAGACGACGGACATGTGGAAAGGACACTTGAAGATTGGGTTGGATGCGGGTTACTGATCAGCCGATCATCCGTACACCGAATGCAGGGTTTTGCATTCACGACGGTCACTACTTGTTCCGTTACCTATTTACAATTAGCTTCCCAGTTTCCTTATGGACGGGTTTTGTTTCACCTCTCTCTCACTAACTGATCCTTTTTAACGGCTATACACAGATAATATTGATTGGTCTCAGATTCGATCGATCGATTCCCGGTTTCCCTGCTACAATTGCCGGAAGAATCCGCACACGAAATGGACGGAATCGTGCTTACTAGCGGCAACACCGGAGCGGATATTGGCGGCCGGCATATTGTTGTGTTCCCTCTGCTCCGTCGGCTGGCATCTACACATCGGTGCTGTGCGTTTGGATGCGCACCTTCTTGACGCTTCCGTTTCGCTGCATCCGCGGCGACTGGTTTCCACCCGAATAGCCCGGATTACGTATACCGAACCCATCGGTAGTGGTGGTGGTGTTTGGTGGCCGCGGTTTTTTCAGGCTCGAGCGCAACGGTGTCCTCGTGACCGACCCGGACCCGACCGTCGAGCCGTTCGATACGTTCGTGATGGTCGTGTTGACCGACTGCATGCTTCCGTTCATGCCGGAAGAGTAGGGCCTGCCGGATGAATCCGTTACGGCAATACCTGCGTAAGAATGACGGTTAATAGTTTTACGGGGTTCAAATCATTCGGAAGCCGCCACTATCCGCGGCGCTCTACGCGTACCATTTGGGTTGTGTGATGTTGTTTCTCGGAAACCCGGGTTGTTGTACGTTGAACCACGTGACCGACCACCGTTGGTGGACGCGTTCGACAGCATCGTCGGATCACCGTCGGGTCGTTTCGTGAGGATGCGATCGTACGCGGCCAGGGCGAGCAGGGCAAGCGAGAGGGCCGTCACCACGACCTGCAGATAGAACGAGATGCCGCGCGTAATGCGATAACCGGCCCGATCGTCGTCGGTTTGCAGTGCAAAAAGGCCGGCCGCTGCCAACGAGAGTCCGGCCGCGAATACGGTCGCCACGAGCTTCACCGTCACCAGCGCCCGGTAGCTCATGCAGACGCGATCGCGTGACGAAATCATCGCAATCTGTACGATGCTCAATACGCAGAAGATCCCGAACAGCACGCATCCACCGACCGCTAGCAGGCCACTGACAAAGACCACTCCTACGGGGGGAAGGGATCGAGAGAGAGAGAGAGAAGGAGTTTATATTGAATCCACTTGAATGCAGTGAAGCAACCGTAATAGAGGACACCCTCACAGCCATCGGGAAGGACACGACTACAATAAAGAGTTATAATCTCTTCTGCGATTGATAAGCCTAATTCTGTTTATTCCGTTCCATTCGGTTCGGTCAGTTGGCGCTATCCGTCCATAGCGAGTGTACCGTTTTCTTTGTAAGCATGTCCCGGTGGCATTTCGTTTCACTAAGTGCCCTCTTTGTGGCAGTGTCCTCGGTCCAATGCTCGTTCCTCAATCCCTACCGGAAGTATTGGCAACCGAGAGGCACCGTTTACCAGCAAGGACCCACTACCAAGTGCCACGGAGAACCACTCTTTCTCACACCGTTCATTGAAGCGGGTAAAATCGACGACGGACAGAAGGCCGCCCGCGTGAACCACAGTCGTATCCGTGACATCGAATCGTACGCCGGCTTCCTTACGGTCGACAAGCGGTACAACTCCAATCTGTACTTTTGGTACTTTCCGGCAAAAAACAACGCCACCACGGCTCCGGTGCTGCTCTGGCTGCAAGGTGGCCCGGGAGCCTCATCGTTGTTTGGATTATTTGCTGAAAATGGTCCGTTCTCGATAAGCAACCATTTAACAGCCTCGCCCCGGGAACACTCCTGGTACGAGAATCACAATCTCCTGTACATCGACAACCCGGTCGGGACGGGGTTCAGCTTTACCGACAGTGACGCCGGTTACGCGCGCAATCAGGTGCAGATTGGCGAGGAACTGTACTCGGCCGTGGTACAGTTTTTGCAACTTTTCCCCAACCTGCAGCAGCTTCCGTTCTACATCACGGGCGAATCGTACGCCGGCAAGTACGTACCGGCGCTCGGTCACACGATCCACCGGAAGAACGGTGACCCGCAGACGCCGGCCGAGCACCACATCAATCTGGCCGGCATGGCCATCGGTAACGGGTTCAGTGATCCCATCAATCAGCTGAACTACGGTGACTATCTCTACCAGCTGGGACTGATCGATGGGAACGCGCTCGAGCGCTTCCAGCACGACGAGCAAACCGTGGCCGAGTGCATCGCGAAAGGCAACTATCAGTGCGCGTTCGATGTGATGGACGCGCTGCTCGACGGTGACGCCAATGGCGGCGGTTCCTTCTTTCGCAACGTGAGCGGTTTCGAGATGTACTACAACTACCTACACGCGGCCCCCGAACCCTCGGATGTGGTCGAACAAATGAATCTGATCGCTTTTCTCAATCTCGACGAAACGCGCCCGGCTCTGCACGTTGGCGATCAGCCCTTTCACGACCTGGACACCGACAACAAGGTGGCCCGGTTTCTGGAGGAAGACATCTTTCAGAGCGTCGCTCCGTGGATCGAGGACCTGCTGCAGCACCGCCACCGGATCCTGTTCTACAACGGGCAGCTGGACATTATCTGTGCCTATCCCATGATGGTGAACTACCTGCAGGCGCTGCGGTTCGATGACGCCGACTATTACCACCGGGTGCCGCGTGGAATTCTCACGATCGACGGCGAAATTGCCGGCTACTTCAAACTGGCCGTCACCCTCACCGAGGTGATCGTGCGCGATGCCGGCCATATGGTGCCGCGCGATCAACCGAAGTGGGCCCACCGACTGATTACGGCCTTCACTCACCCGCTAACTGCGGGCGAGTTCATATCCGTCTCGTACACGTAGCTTTCGTGGCGTGGAACCGATCGAAGTTGTCGAGTTTGAATTTGAGGTTAATAAAGGCGGATTCGGCGGATGGCCGCCCCCCAAATTATCGTCTTCCCGCTTACCTAGTGGCCTGAAACGGCCAACGTCACCGCATCGTTCTCGGTAGCTAAGCACCTGACACTTTTGCCACGGTCCGAAGTATCCTCGATCCTCTGTGTTGCGGGGGGAAAGAAAGAACGGTTATAAATCAAGCCTCAGAAAGCGTCCGCACCGCGCGACTGACCTACTCCCGAGCGGCCCTCGTAGTACGCCCAGACAGGCACGCCGACGGCCGTCGCGCTGATGACCAGACAGAGGAATCCGAGTGCGGTCACCAGCACGGCATAGATATTCGGTTTAATTCCTGCCATGACGATGGCGGTGGTGGTGATGCTTGGTGGACGACAACGACGTAGGGGCTGCTCGATGCACACGCGACAGCTGGCGCATCTCGCGCGCTACGAGCCCTCTGTGTGCCAATGGCTCTCGCCCAGTGGAACCGTCGCCTGAGGTGAAAGAAATTTCTCGCACTCTGCGTCCTTTGGTGGCTCTGTGATTTGTCAGCGCCGATTAGTTCGGGTTCCCAGGCGATCCTCGTTTGGTCAGACAGGTTCGATCGCCAGACAGTTTGGTGCTAATTACTGCCCGCTCCGTGTGCCCCGTCCCCGTCTGTCCGTCTGGCCGCTGCAATCCGGTTGGGTGAACTAGAAAAGAAGAAAATCGAAAGCAACGAATCAATTAACGGTCTTCCTTCTCCCGGTGGCACACGCGGGTCGTCCGGGCGACGGACTAGGAATTGCTGATGAGTCGTCGGCACGTGGCCACTTGTGGCCGAGTTTAAACTGTGATTCACTGTCGGTCCCGCAAAGGGCTTCGCAGTTTTAAGTAATTAAAATTCCTATCCCAAAGCAGCAGCAACAGCAGGCTGGAAATATGCACCCAAAGTCACCATTGCCGTTACCATCCGCAGTAACCATAGAAATCGTTCGACATTCAATTCAGAGCCATGTTTCATCTGACACCTAGTGCCGCAAGTAAACACGAACACTGTCGTCCCTGCCAAGAAGTATTCGGTTGCTCATTCTCGTTAAAGCGCGACAACTTGTCAGCAAGTAAAAACCCTCATTTACTACACGCGGTTGATGGCCATTAGCGACACGAGACACGAGATGCTGGATGGTATATGAGACAATCACCGCCTACTCGAACGAGAGATGTCTCGTTCGACGCGAGGCGTAGAAACCGTGTGTTTGTCGTGTTCCCCACCACAATTGCGCCGCTCCCAAGACAAGGTGAATCTTTAAACAACGAAGTTAATCCGCCACCCAGTCGCTTTGCTCGAATGACCGAATGCCCAGTGGCCAAACCGGGAAAGGAAAATTGCGCTAGTGCTGCTGTCATCGCCGGTTGTTGTTTCCGTTGAGATGAAGCACTTCTTCGCCTACTGTGTGCGGCTTCTATTTATTGTGTGTTGAGTAAGGGCCATGCCACTAAATACTGACCCCTCGCTATCGGCGAGTCTATGTTGTAAGCGCGCAATTGGTGACAACAATCAGCCCCGAAAAGGGGACGCCGGCCGCAAAAAGGCACACGTGGAATGGACGATGTCAAGGGTTAGGTTGCTTTTTTGTAGCACGATGACCGTTCGCAATTACGCAAGAGGTACACACAGAGGCCTAGAATAAATTAGCTGTCGCTACGCCGTATCGGGGGAATGTAGGAATGAATTGACGGATTCTAGAAGTCTCGCGCGACCTGTTGCGTCGTTGTTTATTTTTCTCGCATCCTCAACTCATTTTTCCTTTTCCAGATCCATTTAATTTACGCAACGATGCAGACCGACGGCAGCGCCATTTCCAATTCCACCCGGTGGGATGATTCCGCGAGGCAAAAAGCTGATTGCATGCCGATTGTGTACCTTCCTCCCAGCACGGGCGGGCAGCAGAATGCATTCTTCCCTCCCGTCGGCCGAAAGACGGATTGAAAGGCGTTGTGAAGCGATAGGAACGGGCGGCGTGCACGAATGGCGCGCACGCGGTTTTCTCATTAGAATATTGTGCGCCGTGGAGTCCCCGTCCGTCCACTACCCAGGCCGCGCTTGGTTAGTGTTCGTGACACACGCAGGTTACGGACAGCGTATTGGTGGCCACCATGCTGATTGGGGGGACGAAACAAGACTCCAACTCCTTTTCTTCCTCGGACAAAGGTGTGCCCAAAATGTGGGTCAAGTTTAGTAGGAGTTGGTTTTTTGGTCCCATTTCGAATGGCATGGAAGGGTCGCCAGTGTTTATTTCCTTTTTCGGTCAGGGTCTACTGAACTATTTTTATTTTGGTGGAGGGACATTACCACAACTCCGACGGGTGCCGGGTAGAATCTATTTATGAACGCCCGTTCCGTTCGTCAATTCAACAATACGGTCCACTGAACGCAACCAGCTAAACGGAAGATGATCAAACGGTACGCCCGAGAACCCGGTGATGGAGAACGAGCACCGTAATACCGTTTCGCCGATTGGAAGGAACTCCGGAGAGTCGGTAGACTACCTGTGTTCCGGGAGAGCTAATTTGGGACACCAGTTAGGCAAAACAATTGTGGCGTGTTTGCGTGCAGCAGTAAACTATCCTCGACCGGCCAGCCAGCCAGCCAGCCAGCCACAGTCAGCCGCGGCCCCGCGGCGTTTGAATACAATTTATTAGGGGTCGGATTTGATTAACGATTTAAGCGAAAGCGGCGAAACGGATTGGGAAATGATTTTTCAATCGCTTTCCGAAGGCAATTTCCGCGCCCCGACCGAACGCGGGGCAAACGGGAAAAATTGGCAAAAATAATAGCAATCTTCGGACAACAACGTGGCTGGCCGCGAACACGTGTTCGGTGCAATTGTTGCAGTTACGCCAAATAACTGTTTCCCCCCACGGGAAGCTCGACGGCGGCATCCCGTTAGGTCCGTTTTGCGTAAATCGAGGACCATCAACGATCGGGCAAAAAAAGTGTTAGTGACCGTTCCGGGGGGCCATTTGTTGATGGTTTTTGTTCAATTAGCAATGAAACATCGGACAAAGATTAATGAAAACTTTATTTACAGCAAGACATTTTTAGCGAAGAAATTGCAATGGCGAAGGAAAACCCGTGGAACTCGCCACCAGCAGGTCGGTCGATGGTATTTGTTGCATCCGCTCTGCGCCACCATCGATCGGTCGGTGTGGCCCAGGCAGGTTTTCACTTCCGTTCGAGTCACGGCGGCGTGCCTAGGGACGATGATCCACATTGCATGACTTGAGAAACGCTGCGTTAAACATGTTTTTTTTTCGTGTGTGGCAAAGCGGTGTGTGTGTGCCGCCGATGGTAGTTATCGATCTTCCCCATAGCCTCCTGCTTTAAGAAAACCCCACAGCCAACTTGAGGTCACGCGTGAAACAGAACCCCCCGGTGTCTGTATCACCGCCTCACAGGGCGTGGCGTCGCACGCACGTTGCAGAAAGATAAGAAACACTATCCTTCGTTGCACACCAGCACGCAACGATGCAACGGTGTGTGGAAGCAATAGAGGAGAAGGTCATCAATATTCATCACCGCATCAGCATCATCATAATGATCATCTTTCATCGGATCTTATATCGCAATGCAGATGCAAAACAGATGAACAACGATCAATAGGCGCTCGGCCGTGGCAGTCGAGGGATCGTTCTCGAGTCCATCGTCATCATCATCAGCAACAGCAACAGCAACAGCCACTCTTGCAACCGCAACAGTGTGCAAATGAAATCTACGATTTGTGTATCATCTATCGCCAGCGGCAGCATTATTCGGGGGCAGGCCAACAAAGTTGACACGCGGCGTTTTGGTGTGGTGGTGACCACAGCATTGGGACCACAGTGGGCACCCCGACGAGAGACGTGCTACGAAACGGTGCCGCAATCATGTGTTCCACATCTCGCCGGCCGGTCGGGGTTGCATGCATGTGTGAGATCGGATACTTATTCATTGTGGATTGTTGCTTCATCATTCTTGCATTACCAAAACTCGAACTCGAATGCGGCCAATTCGCAGCCCAGGACCAGGCAAATCAACGCACCAAGAGAGCTGCAACAATATCGACGTTCGTTTCCCACGACAACCCCAAATCCTGTTGTTGTTCTGTTGCCTGTTGGGTCACTTCAACTGATGGCTGTAATAAAATTAATAAATTAAAGAGCACTCCAAGGGAACAAATTCAAATTCTATCAACTCAGCCATGCGTGATGTGTGGCAACTAACGGAACCGTGACTCAACGAACGAACCCCCCGACCGACCGTTCACTTCGCTAAACTACAACGCATCGCGGATGGCCGTGACCGACACACACAGTGTGCGGGAGGGCATGATTCACATCTCGGTCCATCAGCGATCACATTCGATGATTTCCCCGGAGGGAAGTGTTTTTGAAATGCGACCCCCAACATTCCCCAAACCGTTTTGACCGTGCGGCATATGCGAAATAAAACGATATTTCGCCACCGGCAGAGATTCGTTTGGATCGTTAGAAACCGCACGTGAGCTGGGTACAGAGAGGATGGACACGGGATTTTTCGCACACACCGCACCGCACCGGAGGAGGCTTTGCATTAATGATGCACTGCAGCAAATTGCAGCTCTCACGCGGCGGTGGTAGCGAGAGATGATAGAAATCAAAAGTTTCATCTTCTCTAGCATTCCCTTTTTTATTGTGGCCAGCAAATGGCCAGCCGGCGAGGGTTTCCCACCGCGGAAAAACGGGGGGAGTCGTTTAACGTTTTACCCAAGAAAAAGGTGTGCAAAAATGGACGGAATGGAAACAAAACCGCCTGCCAACACACCAGACACTGGACGCGAGCGAAACTGACAGCAAAATGCTGAGAAATGTTTTTCCCTCCACCGGGCTGGGGGGGCTTGTGTTTTGAAGGTGAGTAAAAAAATAGAAAACTAGCAACTCGTAGAGCGTAGTGGTCGCGTAGTTGCCGTTGGCCTCAAGCGTTGGCCTGGCCAACTGGCGTCAGCTTGTTTAAGCGATAATTTTACGCGACAGCTTAATTAAGTTGCACAGCCAGTCAGTCAGCCTCCTTGATCTTGCTTGCTTTCTTTGTGATTTTTTGCTCCCCTGTCGTCAATCTATCGGTTACTATTAGCAACAAAAGAAGTACATGATCAGAGCGGCGAAGAAGAGAAATCGTAGCAACAGTGTGGGGCGTCGTATGTAGTAGGCCGCCGGGTTCAAAATTCCGGTTTACCACCGGGAACACTCCGACGCCCTCCGGTCGAAGAACCACGGAGGCCAATGGGGGGCGGCGGCCAAAGAACACACTGTCGTCTTCAGCCGAGCGGAGAAATCGATTTGCATAAACGGCTCCTACACAGGGAGAAGAAAACCACCTCGCGCGCGTGGCGTGTCCGTCGTCGGGGCCATCGTTACGCGCGCACCCAGAAGAAAGAAACACGTCACACAAGTTTTGTTGTTCTACGCGAGACTCAAGCCCAGGGGGACGCACGGCTTAAGGGGAGAAAAGTTAAAAGCCAAGAAAACAAACTTGTTGTTCCCCGGTCCCCGGTGGGACCCTTCGGGCAGTCCAAATTGTGTGGTTGCTACGCGTTTTCGATCCAAATAATGCGTTACACGCATACCTGGCGGATTATGACGAATATTTCTTGATTGACTTACATTCCGGTTTTCGGTGTACCTTCCTTTCGGAAGCCGGAGGCCCTATGTGCACCGCCTGCTGTTGTTGCACAGGTGTTCTTTCGTTTGGACAACAATTAGGCTGTTAGTGGTCGGGTTTCCGTCGTTTGCTTGGTTTTGAAATAAGTTTCACTAAACACATCACATCATTAAGGCATGCCACATGCAGCAAACACTGCCACTAAAGCTGGAACCCGCGGCATTCTCTTCGCGGTTCGGATGTGGGGTACAAGGAAATTTGGGGCCAAACACGGGGCGCGTTTATGTTTGGTTTTTCGTTTTACGCATTTCCGCACGATAGGTGGACCGGCGGAGGTGCGCTTTTTGCCGCTACTTTCTTTCGGGGAACCAACTTTTTGGGCCACCACACTCAGACCCTTTAACCTCGACGCACCTGAACACAGCCCTCCCTCTTCGTTTGCTTGCTTTCTTTCTGTTTGTATCCCCACGGGAGCTCGGGACCCAAGCGCGCGACACACACACACACACTGGCCAGAGTAAAAACACGGTCGCCGCGAAATTACGCGCCACTCAATGACACACACACACACGCAGCGCCGTGCGGCCCACCGCGAAGGGGGCGATCGCGAGACGCACTTCCAGCCGCGGTTTGCATACGTACACGTTGTTGCCTCACACACCTTCCCAGGTGAAACGAACTTCCCAGGTGTGCGAGTGAGACGGACAGCAGCGGGCAACTTTGAAAAATAGGTGTGGGTCGGCTCCCGTCGGGAGTGAGATTTCTATATAATGCTTTTACTTTAAAACTTAATAACTCAACACTCCACTCTTTATCACAGTAAATATGATGACGTAAACAACACGACAGAGAACAATAACCGCGCGGCGGAACAATTGAATCCCCCGAATCGTGGCGATTGTGTTTTGTGTTTAACTTCCGACGAAATGTCAAACTTTTCAAACGAGAAACGTCAAAATATTTTATGAAAGTTGTTTTTATGAATCTGACAGATTTTGGAAGCTAACTAAGGCACTGCGAACCTAACTTTGATGACGAACCTGACACCCGAGTCAACCTACGACAATCCCGAAAAAAGCCGAGTCAACCTACGACAATCCCGAAGGTAACTCACAATTCATCTGGCACTCCTCGTTCCTACCCCCTCGGGCCCACAAGCTCGCGCTTCCGAGGAATCCGTGTGGTTTTCGTTCCTTTCTCGCTTTTTTTAATCGTAAAGGGCAAAGTAACTCACGAATTCATCCGTCACGCGACTTTTTAATGCACTGTGGGGAATTTATATCGGATAGGTGCACATATTTAAAATGTTTTAATTTAATGCCTTATGAATTTGAACAAGGATATGAAATGATCGATGAGCTTAACCCATTGCGTTTGTGGGAATTTTTACCATCCAAATTATTACCCCTGAACTTTTATTGCAACGTTTGATAGAGTACTAATGAGCCTTTTTTCATCCAAACTTAAAGCGATATTATCTTCTTGATTAAATACATGATCAATCGTGATATCGTCGTTAATGTTTTCTTCCATGATAAAGAAATCTTTTACAAAAATAGTAACTTGTTAAAGTTTCTTTATGTCAGCCATTTACCCATAGTGCATAGTGAACAAAATTGAGTGCCCGAGTGCCCGATGAGTGCCAATTTTGTTCACTGGGTAAGAATGAATTTGAAAATCCCGAAAAATTCCGAACAAATCCCGAACAAGTAGCGTCTACAATTGTGTGTTGAGGGCTCGAAAAGACCGGTCTCGAAGCACTGTGAAATGTTGTTATTATCTTTATTCTAGAGCTTGAAATTCACTGTGTTACCTTTTACCTGTCGAATCGAAACTAAAAGAATGAGCTCTCCGAAGGAATGTGTATACACAACTGGCCGAGTCGAGCGCACGATCTCTCCGGTTCAATCCGGAATCCGGTTTCGAACGACGCAATGATATCATATTACCGACGGTTTTGAGGAACAGAATGCATTTTGGGGTTTGGGGTCATATTTTGTACCGATTTGCCGAATATGTAGAATGTAGAATGTAGAAACCAAATTTGCCATGCACTGTAGAAGAGGAATCGAAAAAAGGGTCCCAATAACATCGACTCCATTGCTGTTTGACTAACGAACCACGTAGTATGAACGCATTCGAATTTCAACACCGAAAACGGTTGCTTGGAAAACTGCATGAACAGACAAAACATCAATTTGTAGCGAATGAAATACACGCAATGGCTGTACAGGAATTTTCTAAATGTTACCAGCAGGAGTTTGATGAAGAACATCTAATTGAACATAAATCCAATCTATTGGCAATCTAATCCAGAAATACTGGGTTTTCTTGTCGGTTGGAAATGGAGTTTTGTGCCACCCTGTGCCAGCGCTGCGCTTCGAATGACGCATCGGCTGTCAAATCCCGGCGCCGTGAAAGAAAAAAGTTTTGTTTTGGTCCACTTTCCACTTTCGGCTATTGAATGATAATTATATTTGTCCAGAAAACGTGATTTCGGTAGAAAGTTACTAAAATATGGACGACTCCGAGCTAGAGGCCATTCGTCAGCAGCGACTGCAGCAGATGCAGGTATGAAAATACCAACCTTTCACGTAGCACAGCTTCGAACACCGACGAAATCGGTTCGCAATCTGCGCCGCATTTTGTCTATATTTAGTCGATCGTCCTCTGTTAAATTGCCAAACACAGCAAGACTCGAACGGAATAGCATAAAAATAACGATTCCCTTCGATTTCTTCCCATAGGGGGGCTCCAGCGCGGAACAACAAAAAGCACAACAGGAGCAGCGCCAAGCGCAGGAAGAGATGAAAAACTCCATGCTGGCCCAGTTGCTGGACCAGGACGCACGGGCTCGACTCAACACGCTGAAGCTAAGCAAACCGGAAAAAGCGCAAATGGTCGAAGGCATGATCATTCGGATGGCCCAAATGGGACAGATTGGGGGAAAGTTGGATGACGCCAACCTGGTGAAGCTACTGGAGAGTCTCAACCAACAGATGCCGCGCAGCAACTCGACTGTAAAGTTTGACCGGCGAAGAGCGGCACTGGATTCCGACGATGACGATGATTACGGCATTTGAGCGGAAGGCGGATCGGTGCGATCGGAGTATCAATTACCTGCGGACGTCTCTCAATAGATGGGCCCCAAATGGATCGGTCATCATGCCATTTGCCTTGCTGTCGACACCTCAATAAACTCAATACGCTCCCCGCGAAGGGGCGGAAAATTGAATAAAAATTAGGATTTTCTCTTCGGATTCATTCGTTTGCTAAAAAAGAGAATCTTCTAACCAGACATACACACATGCACACACACGTAACACCGTAAAGGAACGCGCCACGCTAGGTGCGTGGGGTTGGAATTTAAAAATTGATCTAAAACGACACTATTACACCATTAAGTGATTCGGACGCTAGCCGCCGTAGTCCTGTCGCAACCGTAGCGAGGGATGCCGGCCACCAGGTCCAGAAATGCTTGACTAGAAAAATGGGTTTTACTCCGGTGCCGGTTCCCGCGCGTGCTTTGCCGTTAGGCGGAATGTTACGCTGGCACTTCCTACTCCCTTTTCTCGTGCCGCGGATCTGCTTCGTCGTCCTCGTCGGCGTCCAGAATGTCGGCGCAGCAGATCGAGTACATGATGAGCGACAGGAAGCCGAGCGGAAGACCAAACAGCACCGTCGTCAGCACCGGGTTGCCAAGCCACATCTCGTACAGGGACGTTTTGGCCTCGAACCAAGCGCGATAGATGCGCACCGGAAGCGAATTGCCCCCGAACGTGGGCGCCGTTTGGTTGTGGATGCTGTCGAGGAAAATTTCGATGGCCTCCGGTGTCAGCTGCAGTGGGTCGTCCTCCGGAATGTGATGTTCGTTCGTTGTGGCATTCAGCACGATCAGGTGCGGGGTCGGCAAACTGTCCATTGCGATGGACCGGGCCAGCTCCGGTGTGCCGACCCAACCGAACTGAAACCGGCCGTGATATTTGTGTTTGTTCTTGTGCACAAATATTTCCACCATGTCCCGGAACTCCTGCTCGTGGGCCGCAATTTCGTTCAGCTTGTTTTCCTCGACCACCGCCAGCACGAGGTACTTCTTCGTCTGCACCAGATGGTGGATGTTGCTGCGCGATATCTTCGGAAAGGTAGCGAACCGTTCCTCGTTCACCCACCGGAACAGCGTATCGTTCAGGTGCGTCGGTTCGATGCGCTCGAAGTTGTCCGAGTACGGGAAATAGTAATGGCTGCGCTCCTTGTACACCAGTGCCGCCGGAACGGTGTCTACGTCGAAGTGGCGTTTCGCGATCTCGACCGATGTGGCGTAGAAGTAGCCGTGCGCCTGGTACGCTTCGGCCGCACCGTAGAACACATCCCACAGCAGTCCGGACTGCTTGCCGACGTAGGTGAAAAAGATGGGATTGTTCGACTTCAGTATATCGATGCTGTCCGCTCGCGTTACCAGCTGGACCGGTGGGCCCGACATTCGGTTCACAAAGTGAAGCAATTCCTCCTTCGAGCGTTCTCCATTGTAAACGTACTCGTACGGCCCTTTTACACTGTAGAACGGAAAGAACGATTAATACTATGCAACCCGTATGCAGGGTGTGGCACCAAAACCTACAAAATTATCGTGGGGTAAGCGTTCACTTTGAACTCCTGCGCCACGGCCGTAAACCGTGTGCAATCCACGCGCCCAACACGAATGTTTGTGTTGTACAGAGCCTGCGCCACCAGGGCCCACAGCGGTTCGAGTTTTTTGCAGTGGCCACACCACGGAGCATAGAACATCACGAACCACTGGCCTTCGCTCCGGACATCCAAAAACCGATCGCTAAGTTCCAGCACCCGAGATCCGGATACCAGGCTAAGGGACCCTGATGATGAAAAATGCAACCAACGTGAGGCGTTAATTTAATTAAACATAACACTCCGGGCTCCGACTTACAGCACAGTAAAAGAAACAACTTCCCCACGGCCAACATAGTGCTACGATCGATTCAACAGATGACCACTCTCTTTGACCAGAACTTTGCTTTTCTCGATGTCTCAACACCAAAACATATCGCACCAAGCGAAACACGGACGAGATGAGTAACAAATTAAATAAAAATGGGATTAAATTAACACTTTTCTGCAATTTTTGTGTTCATGGATAATGCGTTTGACAGAAGGGGCCAGCGAACTGTCAGACTGGTTGTTGCCACAGTTTGTTTTCTTCTCCTCGTTCGCTACAAACGCGAACAGAATTTCCGCAAATCTGAACACTGATTTCTTTGAGTATGCTAATTTAGCTCAAGTGCGGGGCGCGGCGAGTGTTGTGTAGTGGTGGAAAAGGTGTGCAAACTTCATCGCGATCAAGACTACGCGGCCACACGGACGGGGACCATTAGAGTGCAGATACAATTGCTCGCCGCAAAAGAGTTAAAATGTCTCCCTCGGAAACCTCGGCGTGTGAGGGTGAGTTTGCAGGTTTGTGCAGTGTGCACCTCTGGGCACCTCTTTATAAATTTTCCCGTTCCATTCGATTCGTGACAGATTTGAAAGCCTTCGAGAGGAGACTAACGGAAGTGATTGCCTGCCTTCAGCCCCCGACGCTTCGGTGGAGGTGTAAGTGATGCTTTAGCTTTGGGCCAATCCCCACCGTGGTCTTACGAACACTTTCTTTGCAGTACTTTTAGGTGTAATATCGCTAGTGACCTTCGTCGGAGCGTTTTACTGGTTGACCGATCCGCGTACTTCCATCGTGCCGCTAATAGAATCGCTTCTGAACCATTCGGTCTTCACCATCTCCACCATCATCCTTTGTAAGAGCACTGGCTAGAGCTCCTCCGAGGACACACCACTAATCGCTCCACCGTTTGCTTCCAGTGCTCCTGTTTGTGTTTGGTATTCACAAACTGGTCATCGCTCCGCAGATCATCACCTTGCGAACACGGAACGTGCTGGCCGAGTTCAATATGTCCTGCGATGAAACGGGAAAGCTGATAGTGCGTCCCCGGCCGACGAACAACTCACGCTACATGGACTTGAGTTAAGCCAGCGCACCGGGCCATCTCCATCTCCGGGCGCAGCTTGCCGACCTTTCCGTAAATTGTAAATAATACTAAAGTGTACTAATTTCCCGACTTCCGTGAGCTACCGTATGTATTTAACCAAACATTTTATTATGTTATCGGTTCCCGCTGCATTTGTTGCGCTTTTTTATTTTGTCTTGTGTGTTGTGACATGAAGCGATTGTAATAAATGCTCTTGAGCTATCGATGCGTCCATGTTTATGCTTCACTTTTTGTACGTATTCAGTATGATGTCGCGATAGGTAAAGTTGGTGCACACGTCGATCTGTGCAGACGATCCGGCGATCGCTAGGAACTTGTACGGTTCCGTTTGCAGTGCCACACTGTACGCCGAGGGACCGGACACCGGCACTTCCGCAGTAACGTCGCCGTTGAAATTGTACTGATAAAACTTGGACCCGTCACCGCCCGCGTAGATCAGATCGTCAATGAAGCCGGACACGTGTACACGCTCCGGGAAATCAAAATCGGCCGTACATTCGAGCGAGCGCAGGTGCCAAAGCGAAAACCGTGGACCTCCACCGCACACAAACCAATCGTCCGTCAGGGACACCGTGCCCTGCCAGCGACCGAATTCGGGACGCTGCAGCAGGGGCTTTGTGTGTGGTTCAAGCTTAGCCGTGTGTTTCTTTTGCCGACAGTCCCACAGCATCACCGAACCGTCCTCCGATGCAGTCGCTAGTTTAGAGCCACTGAGGACGAGAAAGAATTCATGTAAAATTCACGAAATGGCAGTGTCCTTACTTTACTTACCAGCCCGTTACACAATGAATGTAGTCCTTGTGGCCGCGAAATTCACGACAAACCTTGCCGTCTTCCAGCGATATTCCGTACATGATGTTGTCGCCACAGCCGGCGTAAAGTATTTCTTCCGCCTGGTTCAGCCAAAGGTAGTTCACTTCGCTCATGTCGGCACTCTCGGGAGGGGCCGGCAGTTTCACGACCCACACTTTCTTGCCAATGGAAGCGGATTTGCTGGACCACTGGTAGCCCCAGATTTCTCCATTCAGCCCGACGATGAGAAAGTCCTTGTGGAACGACAAACTATAGATGGAACATCGGTCCGATGCCGGAAAAACCTGTACCGGCGTCGTTGGCAATTTGTCCAGCTCCGTTGCCCCATTCTCGTTGCTCGTTACGATTCGTTCGATGCTGAAATGGTACGTTCCGTTTACGGGTTGCCTGAGCAGTTGCTAACATTCACACCGTTACCTGTAGACGAAGATTTCCCCAAAATTACTGCCACAGAACAGAAAACGGCCATCGGTGGAAATGGTTTGCGAAAGAATCGTGGTATAATAGCAGCGTTTGATATCAATCATTTTCTGTTGCTTGTTTATTGTTGATTGCCGAACCGCTTGGCTAACAAGCAAAGTGACGTTTGAGTCGGAACGCTAGTTGATCAACTGTGGCAAGGAAACGTCAAAGTCAAAGGACGCTTTGAGGCTGAAAACACAACACACGATCTGTTGTAGGAAATTTGTGGCCTAGCTAGCACATAATTAACCGAAAATGGCTTTCGATTCCATTCCAAAGGACCTTCGCGCATTGCGGGCGTGTTTAGTGTGTTCGATGGTGAAGGTATGTGTCTGCGATTGAACGAGATGATGGTACATTAGATGTAAACAAAGATCCTCTTGTGTTTCAGTCCTTCGATCAGTTCGAAAACGAAGGATGCGACAACTGCGAGGATTTCCTGCGAATGAAGAACAATCGGGAGCAGGTATATGATTGTACGAGCAATAATTTTGATGGGTAAGTAAAGCGCTCCGGAAGATGGCAAGTCATCGTAGCTGTATGCGCGGAAATATTCTCTCTACTTCCAGAATGATAGCCGTGATGAGTCCGGACGATAGCTGGGTTTGCAAATGGCAAAGAATAAGTAAATGGACCAGTGCGATGAAAACCCCAACTGCCCTTAACATTTTCAATCTAATATTACAGGTCGGTTTGCGAGAGGAATGTACGCCATCTCTGTGTCGGGAAGACTTCCAAACGGTATCATCAGGGAGATGAAGAATCGCGGCATACCTTACCGTACACGGGACACCAGTCAACGATAGAGGACTGAACTGCTTTTGTTAGAATAAACACCTTGAACAATATAAAATTTTATACAAACAACTTGATTTATGCACTTGTCCTACCAAGATTTTTTCGGTTGCAAAGTTAAAATGACCAAGTTACTGTGTGTTTAGTTGGATTTATTGAATATTTTTGCGCTTCCCTGTACGCTTTCGCGAGTAAGCCCACATTCCACCGAAAGGCTTACTCTGCCTTCTTCGGGGCGGCAGCAGCAGCAGTGGTAGCACTGGCGGCCGGAGCAGCCGGGGTGGTGCTACTCGCGGCAGCCTTGCCCTTCTTAACCTTGGCTGGCCGCTGGGAGCGAAGAATAGCGCAAGTCCGACGAAGGGCCGCCTGCTGCAGGTCCCGACGGTACCGGCTGTTCTTAATGATGTTCTTGATCTTCTTCAGCGTGCGCCGCGATCCATCCTTCAGCGTCACCTTAACCTGGGACTTTGCTGGTTTGAACTGCAAAATAAAAGAACAGCTCCGTTAAATAACCGCACGTCGCATCGTGATTCGCAATACAGCGGGTGAGAGCATTTCATCAGCTTTGGGTAATGGACGTAGTCGGTCACGGACTCACGATAAAAATTTTTTCCTCACGTAAAATGCTAAACGGACAGATTGCTCTTTCAAGTAATGGTGACACTTACGTGGCTACGGACACGCTTGTAGGTGAAGTTTACGCCCTTCTTCTCCGCGGGGGTAATGCTGATCGTCTTCTTGTGCACCAAACCACTGTAGCGGAATGAGCTCAGATTAGTCAGGTTGTTCGGCTCCTACAAAGAAGTTTTGGGTTCTGGTGAGAGTGAGAATTTATATTAACATCTTATCAACGTCGTGTGTATGATGTTCTGAGCTGAAACAGGTCGCCCGCCGTACGAGGTTTTTGCCCCCGTTGGCCTTCGAAGAATCAGTAGTAGCAAATGAGACAACACATCCTCAAGCTGATGAGTGTTCAGAGATCTTGGTGATCAAAAGGGTCATCATTCGAAGAGATGGGACGGGACGGCATGTTTCCGCTCGAAATCTACAACCGATCCAACATCGACTTACCGTGCTGAACGGCTTCCGGATGTTCTTCTGCTTCAGCAGAAACGCGTTGTGATCGCGGATGATCAACCAGGATAGATGCGACGAGACCATGATTCTAGCTTCTGCAAAGAAAAAACGAACGAAATCAATCTTCATTCCGGTGCTCCATGACGACCAATCGAGTTGGCTTCCCCTTGCGCCGATAGCAAAGATGGCGATGCCCCGATTCCCACGTGTAACACAACACTTGCAAAAACTGATCATTTCCTTACAATTGGCGATTCTCAGCTTGTGAACCGTAAACCCAACGGTGATAACCGAACTCCAGTCACAATTAATAACCTCGGCAGTGAGAAATGATCAACTTTTTCCAGCATTTTACAAGCAACAACGAAAAACTCACCTCTTGCAAAGGCCGACAAGATAGAAAAGACCGTTTGACAGATCAGCTACCCAGACGCTCTGGCACGGTGACCCAAAATTGACACTCGGTCGGAAGTGGCAGGGCTCATTTTCAAAGAAAGCCTCGGCTGCCACTTTCAATTCAAGCCACTTTCGTTAGAGAATGATGAATATTTCATTCGAAATACTGTATTATTAGGTGGACTTTCCTTGCATTAGCTTAAGAAACATCAAGAAAGATATTTCAGAGGTTTCTGGTTTAGGTTTCATTATTAGTTTTTTCCTTCGATCGCATGAAAATTCAAATTTTGGTTTGCGCAATTGAATGCAGTCATACCCCCCGCCCCGTAGCTGTCAAAAGTGGAGATTCAGATTGTTCGGGTAGACTCGGTTTTTTTCGGGATTTTCGTAGGTTGACTCGGGTGTCAGGTTCGTCATCAAAGTTAGGTTCGCAGTGTCAAAGTTGGGTTCAAAAATCGGTTAGATTAATAAAAACAACATTTTCACATTTTGACGTTTCGTGTTTTTGACGTTTCGACAAATTAACAACAAAAGTTAAGAAAAGAAGTTAAGTACTTAGTAAAGTACGTTCGTGTTCTCCGTCGTTGTGGTGTGTACGGAGCAAAGAATCGTTATTATCTTCGCCGTCGAATTTCAAAGACGTTTAACTGATTTTCCGGAAGTGTTAATTTGCGTGTGCCGCCCAGTGTGTGTACGCATACAGTTATGCGGACAGCTTTATAATTTACCCGTTGCGTCAAAGTGAGTCCCAACCGTCGTCGTGCAATCGTTCGAGTTTCAATTGCGTCCGTAATTAGTGTGTCGTGTTTGTCTCAACATTGGAGTGTTTGCGGAAAACGGAGCAGCTTTTCGGCGACGAAGAAAAATCGTTTCCACTTTTCCTTCCCAACCACGCCGCCGCCACTGCGTTGACCGGCGTGCGTGCGGCCGTCGTTTGGCGTGCGCAAAAGAGGCACGCGAGAGCGGCACGCTCTGTGTGATGCTTGCTCGTCGTGCTATACGTTAGGGTGGTGAACCGGATTGTGGTGCTGTGAAACAGGAGCGTTGGAAAGAGTGCAAAATCGAGCCCAATGGTGTAGAATTCGCAGCCTATTTTGAATTGCCAGTGAAACGCAAATATCGACCCACACACGGTGCCGAAGTCGGAGAACAAGTGAAGAAAGTGCAGAAAGTAGAAAAAGTAGAGTGTGCCCGGCGTTGTTTCACGGTGCTGCATAAATTTGACATCCCCAGCAGCAGCAGCAGTAGGCGAGTAAAGAGAACGGCAAAATAATTGTCGCCTCGCCAACTCGAAATCCAAGCAGCCGCCGATTTAATTTACGGCACACCGAAAAGAAGAGGCGAACAACTCAACCACATATTTTGGGAAATATCTCGCACCGAACGGTACCGGGAAATAACGGAAGTCCATTCTGCGGAGGAGAATCGTCGCAATAAAAAGAGGAAGAAAGAGAGAAAGAAAGAAAGAAAGAAAGAGAGAGAGAGCGAGAGCGAGACTGCAGAAGAAAATCAACCACCACGATGGGTAAGTTTCGCTGAGTTTAGAGGAGAGGTGGTGGAGAAGCCGAAAGAGCAATAGAAAAAGACGCACGCACACCACCAACGGACGGCGAACGAATCGCGCTGGGGTGCAAAATCGCGTACGGCATCGGAGAGAAAAAGGCCAACCAACCCTCCTCCCTGGTGGAAAGCGGGTGGTGGTGCGGGATTGGTATTTGAAAATAACAAAAAGGGGCCGCGTTATCCCCCCGCTTCGGTCGAAGAACGAAAGAATGAGAAAATGAAAATGCACCACACACGGCGCGGCGTGAAAATGTCGTCGCCTTTCCATTGTATTTGTAGTCGTCGTCGTCGCGTCACCGGGAAAGATTCTTTTGTGAGAAGAGAGCGAGAGAGAGAGAGCGAAGAGTTTTTCTTCTCGGCTGGGAAACGGGAAAACGGAAAAAGCCGGTTCGCTAACACAACGGAAGGGTGAATCTGGTTCGCCATCTCCCTCGGTCGCCCTGTCTCTTTCCTCGTCGTGCGGTACCACGGTGTCTCGTGAGGCGGCGAAAGGTCAGAATCAGGATAGCGAGTCTCGGGCCCGAACACTGGACTGCGTAGAAAGAAATGTCCTGCCACAGGACACTGTGCTGTGGTGCGTTTGTATTGGTACGGAGTCCTGGCCAAACCAGAAGCCAGACTGCAAATGCTCCGGCCGCCGGCCGAAGCGATTCCTGTGACTTTCCGAAGCCGTTTGCATCGTCTCCGGAATGCCAACAAAATACGCACACGGACACGGGCAGCAGTAGCAGTCTATAAAATTGTGTGTTATTTTTGGGGCGTTGTCCTCCGGGCGGCGGGGATTCTAATTATAAATAGTGCGTGCGTGCGTGCATGGGCAGAGTAGTGAGTGCGGTTGAGAGAACATTTCTCTTCCCAAAACATCATTCAATCCGGCGGCGGCGGTGGAATCTGGACGAAGCCTGCTACGGTGGATGTGATGATGGAAAGCGCGAAGAAATTTTCCTTTCCACGAACCCAAGAGTGTGTGTGTTGCGTTTATAGCATGCCATTGAGAGCTTTCCGTTCCCATCACAACCGTGAATCGGTTCGGTTCTCTCTCATTGCCTCACTCTAGCGTTTCTCACTCGAAATTGGTTTTATATCGTTGGGGCCAGTCCACAGACTGGTGGCCGCCGAATGAGAGCCGTGAGGGGTGTCAGTCAGGAGGACAAGAGGTGCGCGTAGTAGGTTCGCTTTGGATCGATTTTTTCTACGGCTCCCTGGGTCCCGACCGACGGGACTTGCATCGGACACAGAACTCCACGTGCGCGGACATGTAAGCCCCGTACTGCGAGGGGCGTTGAAGTACGTGTCTGAATATTAATACCCGGAAACGGCTACTCACTAAAGTTGGCCCGTCTCAGCCCTTCGCTCGGTCGGTTCCCGGATGTCTGGATGCCTAAATAAATGGATAATAATAATTTACCCCGTCGGGGAACCCGTGTTTCGATTCAGCAAAGAGTTTGAAAATAATGCGACACAAGGCTTTAAGGTTGCGTAAAATAAAAACAGATAACAAATGATGTTAAAGCTACTAGCGGTCACGCTTAGTCGGGCCACAGAAATCTGTTCGACGTCGCTAATCTTATCGTGGGCCGAACTCCGACTTCCCTATCTCCGTCTGTCTCGGGCAAGCTTAACGAGATCCACCCGGCCCCAAGTGGCCCCAACGAATGAGGGGTTGTGCAAAACTGAAGCATCCGCATGGCAAGTAAACGAAAAAATTGGCGTTCACGAAATCACGACGAAATCCACCGCCAGAGCCCGATAAACAACGAACACGGGGCAATGAAACGGGCACAACTGGTATGCATAGACGGACGGACGCGATCCACAGGATGCGACCGATTATCCTCCATCTAGCGGGTTGCACGCGAACCACCATCATCAACTCGTTCTACTAAAACTTGACGTCACTTAAATAGCGATTCTCGAGGCCCCATTTCTCGTTCGTTCTCGCGCCTCTCGTTGCGAAATGGACTACGGAAACGGTCCTTCTTCTTTTTGCTAAAGTCCCGTTGTAGACTGAGCGCGCCGCTGAGTAACGATGGTCCGATAGTGGATTTATTTAGCATTTTAACGACAAACAAACATATACAACATCACCGCCATCGTCATCGACGTCGATGGCGTCGTGGTGTGGGGCCCAGCCGCGTGAGGAGCATGCGATCGAAAATAGACGATGATGTGAGATCAACGATCGTGTGATGTCCCCTGTGTGCGCGCATCGTCAAAATACATGGTCCGGTGATGCGCAGCTGCACCGCAGAGCGCAGTGACAGCTGTCAGTGGGGCTGGGAGGAACGGAAAACCGGAAAGCAGAAGCCACAGAAAGCGAAAATGTGAAGGGAAGCACTTGCTCCCGGCGGTGATGCAATTTTCCCATCGGAATGCAGCTCCCACCACGGTGGCCAGACCCACCAGACAGGCACAGACAGAAGCCCCTCATTAACCGGACGCGCCACCGAGCCCCGGTGTCCGGTCGGTTGGGTATGCCCTCCGGGGCGGAAAGACCTGTTCCTCTCCGGCCGGCCCGGGTTTCGGATCGGAATCTCCAACCCAATCACAAGTGCGTAAACGAACATCAAGCGGACGACGCCGACAGCTACGCGTCCCTTCGAGAGAGGCCCTTTCAGGCCCACGGCCCTGTTCGTAGCAGCCATGCGGTTGATTGTTGACTTTCTTCGGAGCTGTAATAACAATCAACTCAGACAACTAGGGCAGGTTCCGAAGATAGGGCCCCCGTGGAACCGTCGTCAGTGTCTCAGCAGCAGTAATCCAACGCCGCTCCTCAGCGTCCAAACGCGATCAGCGGACGATGAAGTTGATGTTTGAAAGTTCATTAGCCCTTCGACGAGGCGATGTTGCGTCTCGGCATTCCGCTGGTGTCTTTGCCGGCCGGTCACTTCGAAATGGTTTTTCAATTAGTAGTAGGCAGCGAATACTTCTCGAATCCCGGGGAAATGATCCGCTAAACCTTGCCCTCGATAGTAGATTGAGCCCTTTCTGGGTGCAATAATTAGATCATGTAAGCGGTTCGTTTAAAAAGTGGTAGTTCTTTAATTAAAACGAGCTCTTGTTTCGCTTGCTTCGTAGAACAACCTTCAATGGGGGGCTCGTAAAACGGTAACGGTGCTATCGCGTTCAATTGACCCAGATCCGGGCGGGCCAATGTTTGTTTTGTTTATCGAAAAAACGCCCGCCGCCGCCGCCAGCGTATCAAATGGCGGGCGCGCGGTGAGGCACGACGGCCTTGTGGGCAATTTTGAAAGAAATTTGACCAAAGATTGCGCATTCAGGCCAGAAAAAAATGTGCATATGCGGGGCGTTTTTTAAATTCTCCATTCAAAACTCGTCCCCCTATTCGTGCGCCGACGCCGAGTGTATAAAAAAGTGCCTCTCCGTAGTGTAACACAATAAATAGAGCATAATAAATAAACATTTCCACCGACCACCGGGCCCCCACAATGCATGGCCCTCCACGCTGCCGGTGGAAAGCACGTGATCGCTACCATTTCTTTCCCCACGATCACCGTTAAAACAAAACCTGACGGTGGCGCGTCGCGCGAACGATGATGTTGATTGATGGAGTTTGTCACTAAACGTCAGCTGGCGGAGAGAGCGAGCGTATTTCCTTCCTCACCTCACCCCCCGCACAGGCCATCTTTGATGTGTGTTTGGCGGAAACATTATTCGCCTCCCTTGGCAGAGACTGCCCCAAAAAACAATTTATGCTTTTACACACATTCACCCGTAAATAACGTAGCAACCCGCGCGACGGCGCTGCACATTTTCACCTACTTTTTAGGGACCTCAATTTACCGAACCGCTGCGGTGCTGCTGCTGCTACTGCTATGGCTGTCAGTGCAATTTGTACGTCAATGACCGGTCGGAGAGACCGACCCAACCGGTGGGGACAGCTTTCCTCGCTTTCCTCGCCATCATCGTCGCCGCTTTTTCCCCCGAGGGGCGCTCTGTTTACCCAATGTAAAAATGTTAAATTTTGTGTTTTACCAGCGCGCAGTGTCTTCTTCACGCATGGCATGCTGCCACGCGCGCTGGGAGATTTTTTAGTTTTTCCATCACCGTTGGCGCCGCTTTTTATGGCAGGATTTTTGTGTGAAAATTAGAAAGCATGCTATGGGGATACGCAGAAAAAAATACCGACCGCAGGCCCTCGTTGGTGGTGTGCGAAGGAATTAGTGGATTGATTTAATGTAATAATTACTTCCAACACCCCGTAATCTTCCATCTGCCTGACCTTACGAAGAAGAACCCGGGCACACACTTGCCGCTCCGTTCGAGGAAACCTCGTACAATGTTGCTGGCGGCTGGCGTCTTGGCGTTGCTTCTTATGACCGCTCCGAGATATAAATCTTGGAGCGGCCACGCGGCCCCAACGATTAATGGTGCTCCCGGTGCGCTAGAGATCTGCACGTGTGCTTGATGTGGCCCTTCGAAAATTTAAAAGCATACCCGTGCGGCGGGAAAGCAGAAAATAAGGGCGTCCAGGTTTTGTGTGTGAGGGGGAAGCGATGGCCACGGCCCCATCACCACGCGGCGCGCAGAAGGTGCACATATCAGAAAGGAGGGCACTTGGACCGACGTCGTGATGAGATGGATGGTTCGGGAGAAAAAAACCCATCCCTGAGCCTGAGTCCAACCTGAGAAAAGAGCCGTTAGACAGCTGTCTGTGCTCTGGCCCCGCATCAGACGCCGGGGCACAGAGACACACAGAGTTGACGATGACCCTTTCGATGGTTTGTAAGCCCTCCCACTTTCCGCGTCCCGGATTGATGATCTCATCGCTGCTGCCGCCGCCGCGCTGCGTAAGTTGCACTTTGCACCGAGGAACTAATGACTTTTTCGCTCCCATTTGCGCTCCCGACCCCCATATCGATCCCAACCCACCAGTTTCGGTCCCCGAAAGTGGTGGGATCGGGGGTCCGTTATTGCTTCAATGGGGCTGTGGTTTCTCTTTAATTGAAGCTCGTTAACGGTGGACCGGAATGTCTCCCGTGGACAGCCCCGGAACTCCAGTTTGTGGTCCCATTGCTTAGACGAAACGTGAAGTCAGTTTCGTGAATGCTGGCCGGCCCTTTGACACCGGCTTTCCGTTCCGTTCTTGCACTCGGCGGTGGCCGAAATCGGCGGAGAAGCGAAACGAAACTCCCATTCGTTCCTTTTCCAGTCATCTTTCTTTGGGAAGGAATCAATTTTGCTTGCCTCCGACAACGGCTCGGTCCGCCGCAAGCGGATGCGAACCTTTACGGTGTAAAATTTCTTTTACGACGGAGCTGCCAGTTGTTCGTCTGTCTTCCGGTTTTTGCTGCGGCGTAGCGAACGGTTCCTTCATTCCGTTAATGGCCACCGAGATGATTGTCCGTGTGAAGTAGTAAAAACGTCGTAAGGGCATCGATTTGAAAGGGGACACAAGGTATGTTAGGGGCCAATTGATACAGCAGGTGACGTGTGCAGATGAGAGCACGTTTAATTTAGGGCAGTCTATTGTTGGTTGACATCATCACTGCTGTTGTTATGCTCGGCTTTTATGCGCAACTTAGTACTGCTTAAAACCAGGGTAATTTATGTGCTGTTTCACGCCATTTACTGCCACTCGCCAGGTTTCATACATACGGGCCTTTCCGTGTCATAAAAGCCTGTGATTGCATGTAGAACCGAAAGTTGAGCCATTGATGTAACACATTACTGGCCGCATAGCTCGTCCACTGTTTCAGCTGTAATGAACACCAGCGCAAGGTATACTACACGCGACATGGAATCCGGGCCACGTTAATTTGCCGGCCAAGTTTGTTGCCAACCCTCTGGGCTCTCCACAGGTTTCGGTTATCTAAACTGCGGCTGGTGACTTTCCCGGCCTGGCCTTGTGCAAATCAAACCGTTTGGTGAAAGGAGGTTATGCGTCAACCGCCAGCATGCACTGTAGTCCTCTTTCGAGGTTTATGTATAAAATTTAAATATAAAAGATCAATGGAGACTGTGCAAATTCATGTTCTTACGCTAATAACTCGAGACGATTGAACGATGGATAAATATTTTTCTTGATCTCCTCCCCATTCCGGCCGTGCAGGTTTGTTGGTAAACACTGGTGTGACATTTCGACCGTTTCGTAAGATACGGGTGGGACATTCACCACCCGAAACGGTTCACACGGCAAACAGGTTACTGCGACCCGGTTGGAGTGGGTTACTGCGGTCAAGGTGATAAGACCACCTGAAAGACAGTCGCCGCTCGGTGACTCCAACTTGTGAGTTGTGAGATATTTACGCTGCCCGGACGGCGCGACACATTGCTTTTCGGTGGTGTATTGGTGCCGAGCCGATGCTCCGAGTTTGCGTAGCGTTTTCGGCCTTCCCCATTATCATGCTCATCCATCATAAACCCATCTCGGCCCCGGGTTGTGTGTCCGACCACCCGATGCCCGATGGAGGTCATCACCCCAACCCGAACCGTGGCCACCGCCTACTTGGGGAGGGAGGAAACTAATGATCGATGTTTTCTGCGAGAAGTGGTGGTTTGTGCAAACACTCGACTCCAAGGGGAGGCCTTTTTTTTGGTAAAGTATGAGAAACTTCAAGAAGCCTACTTCGTTGCAGGTTAAAACCACGGACCAACACGGTAGAGATAATCGTCGCTCATTGGCTCGAGAATTACTTATGCAAATATGCAATGCCTGGAGGGGTTAAAAATTTAACCTTCACAAAGCCTACCGTCAAAAACGAATTTGACCACCACACAGTTGTAGGAGGCGTCTTGTCGCTGGCTCTTTTTTCGGCAGGAGCTGATGTTTTGTGATGGATCGATGCGCTGCCGTGTAGAAACAACCGCCCAAGAACAATGCTGATTACTACTACAGCGAAATGCATGCATGTGCGACATGTTCTCGCGATTCACAGGGCGCCTGTCGGGGTCGGGGTCTTATCACAACTGCAATCAAGAAGGTAACGCGAAAGGAACGAAAGTAAAAAGAATTGTGCGGTGGCAGAGACTTGGTTCACATGTCAACAACACTCCGCGCTCTTTCTCTCACCGTCGAAGCACTTGTTACTATGATCGCCGCAGCTGTGTGTAGTCGTGTGTTGTTGCAGCCTCGTGCAACTCTGCGATGAGATAATCAGAATCGCGCATTTCGCGACGCGCGGCTCGTTTTCGTTTCACCGTTTATAATAGCGATGATGTCATCGGGTTAATATTTGATTTGGTTACATCACTTTCGGATCGGACGCGGCGTACGAGGCTGCCAGAGAACTACACAGTACAGCAACAATAAACGGGGTGCCCCGAGAACACACCGTGCACCGTGGAGAGTGGTTCGGCTTTTCTTCTTTTTTGCACAATTAAGCACGCGACGTGACACAGAAAATACTGAACCGCGAAACTGGAACGCCGTTACGCGTTTTATGCGGATCTTTACGGGTTGTTGGAGCCCAGCTTTTTGACGTCATTGGATTGGAGTGGCTGTGGTGGTGGTCCGGGTTTTACGACGCTCGGGTTTTATTTTCATACTAAAGCTCACGCCGTTTTGGTGCGATGTATTTAATTTAATTTTTGCTTTAAGGTCGCGCTTCATAGTGTGTTGGGACAGTCAGAAATCCCAATTAAGTTCCATCAGAAAAAAAACGGCAAAGGCTGAGGGTGTTTCAAGCGCATCAACCGGAGTGGCTGATGCGCTTGGGTGGGTCTGTCCGCCTTCGTTGACTGTGGAGCTAAATTGGGGGGGAGCGAGGATGTTGCGATCGCGCACGATCGCCCACAGCGATTGCATTTTTATTTTCGCTTCTGTGTGCCAACAACAATATATGGTGCAATCGCGCGTGCCAGCCGCGTAAGAAATGAACCAGAACCAACACAATCGATCGCCGCCAGCGCATCTGGAGGCGCGCAGAGTGGCGCTGCGGTTGGGCTGTGGGTTGTGGCTCGTAAATTAGATAAAACCACGCGCCGGTAAGGGAGAGGTTATTTTATGTGGGGGTCGTCACACTTCACCCCGTCCGGCCGGGTTCCCAAAGCTAATGACTCGCCGGTGCGGTGCGGATCAGTTAAATAAGACATAAAACGGGGTCCTCTCTCTCTCTGGTGGTGTGACGGCGTGGCCGCGTGCGCGGTCTTTCACGGCCCGATGACAATCGTGGTTTATTCGGTAAAATGCGCCTTCCGGTGATCCGGTTGCGTGAACTTCCGTCCGATGGTGATGAAGCGAAAAGCGCTGAACGAAACCAATTCCAATATTGCGCTCCCAATATTCTGTTTCGTTCGGGGAGTGATTCGCCCAATCGCGGCCCCGAGTAGTCCAATTGAGAAGAATTCCGTGAATTTCTATCTCAAATCGCCCGCGCCGCTGCGATGTTTATTTTCTTCCGGCTGCGCATTTTTGGAACATTCATCACCGCCCCGGACGGACGGGCGGTCGGAATTTTTCACGATCATCGCCAGAGAGCGCTACCGTCTGGGCCCGTGTGCCTTGAACCGCCGTGAACTGAACCGCTCAGGGTGAATATTTGAATTATGGTGCTATTTTAGCGCGTTCGATGGTACTAAAACTAAACCACACCAAAAGACCCGAAATTGGGAATGGAAAGCCGCAGGGGGAACGAAATGCTTCTCATAGTGTCAGGTTCTTTTTCGGTCGGTCGGTCGGTCGGAACACATGGGTTTCTGTTTTCGAGTTCTCGCCCCTTGACAGGCGGATGGAGCAACGCATAAGATAGGGCAGAATACGAAGACACCCCAGTTGTTTGCGTATGGTTTCAATTGCTTCACTTCAGCCGAGCGTGCCAAAGAGACGTGGCGCGTTTTTAGGTCTTCCTCACACATCGACTGGTGACAAACACTGGTGGTGAACCGTTTGACCGATAGATTGATTTTGATAATATTTCGGCAGTCCTCGGTTTCGAATGGCGCGCTGCGGTCAAGCAGAGTCAATGAAATGTTTATGTAATCCATCGCGCTTCTTTATTGGGATCAATGGTGCATCTTGACGATCTTAACGAGCGAAAGCTTTATCGCCGTCCAGACGATACGCGCGTCTGTTTATAAAGTAAAACTGTATCCGAGTTCGCGAGCTTGTGCCGTTAACTGCTAAAATGTGAATACATTTGCGCGCTCCCGCGCTCGGAACCTTGGTCCAACCAGGCCAACCCATCGGCATCGTTCATCTAAACAATGTTCAAAAAAACAACGCCCAAACACACATACACACCCGGACGTGGGTTTTGGGGTGAGCCCGGCGTCGTCGTGCTGGACGATCGTCAACGGCTGTGGAATTTGGTTCAGGGCTGTATAATTGAATTAAACGATGGACACGACGATGGGGGTCGATGTCGCTTAACCGCGGCCACGGGATCACTTCGGCCGTCGTTTCTAGACAGTCAAACGCCACCAGTTCCCTCATCCTGGAAACCATGGAGACCGAAAGAAGGATGCTCTGGAAGCTCTCTCTCCGTGCTTCGATTAGCGATTCCGGTCTCGTGGAGTGTTAATCAAGCTAACAGCTTGTCTCTCTATTTTTGCCTACCCATCGAAGTACATCAGCCTGTACAACACGACGGGCCGTGCCGTGGATACGTGACACGTTGGCGGGTCCCGTCAGTCGCGCACACGATCGCCTGTGTTTGATCTACAAACGTGTGCGATCGATTGTTGTGTCATCGCAAACAGGCCCGCGCGCGGGGCGAGAGCTTTCTGGGGTGCGCTTTGGCCCGGTCTCTGGATCACATTAATCGCATGCCTTGAATGGCCTGGGAAGGAGGTTAACATGAAACGATACTCCGGCATAGACACGATTCTCGCTATTTTTAACAAACCATACTGTTCTTTTCTGTTAGGCAACTGTTTTCGTAGCTAATAAACGAAAAAAGACTATTGCCGAGAAACCGATAAGGGGTTCCGATCCGAGACACCCCAAACTCTAGTTCTGTGCGAATAAAAATAGGGCCTGGCCTGGTCAATAAGATAAGCATTTCGGTGAAGCAATACAGTCCGGAGACCCCGGACGGATGGGAAATGTGTACCGGAAATTTATTTGCCGTCGCCTCGTCGCCTGGACCCGGTGCCATTAATGGCGCTACGGCGCGTGGATTACAATCGGTGGTGGCCTCACTTTCTTCCGTCGGGTATCGCCTTACACCGATCCGAGTATCCGGCCGCTGGCCGGCGCTTGAAATGGCGTGAGAGAACCCCAAAAAGGGAATCCGGAAAAAGGGAACCCTCCTAAGTGTCCCAAGCTCTCGGCTAGCCCGGCGCGACACGATGACGCAATCGATCACAGACCAGCCGGAAAACCGGAATGCTGCGGCACCGCTCCGTTTTCGATTTCGCGTTCTCGTTCCGATTCGCGGACCAAACAAGAAAAAAATGGGTGGCTGAACATACTGTCAGAGCTCCTCGTATGTAGGTCGCCTCGCGGCCGGAGCCGGTTCGGTGGTGCCGTCATTTGTCAACCACTGTGTGCGCTGTGTTCTGGGCGGGTGGCCCTGGTTCGGTCGCCGCGTTATCAGCTGCGTCACGAGCTGTTTCGGCCAGGCAGGCGTTCAATAATAGTCGCCTGTCGTCGCGCGCCTTTAGCCTTCGGAACGGAACATGTTGGGCGTTCGAACGCCACTCAAAAGCTATGGCTGTTAGTGCGTGTTTTTTTTTTTAAAGGGCGTCATCTTCAAGGTTGCATTCCATTTGTGTTTGTGTGTTTTCGGTTCGTTTTGGAAACGGTTTAAAACTGCCTCCGAACGAAAGAAAAAAACCACGGACCGTTCAGACCTAATTGTAATGTTTTTGTGTGGCTTTCAAAAAGCGCATTTTATTTGCGGAACGAATGCCCGTATGCGCCCGGGTAGTAACACCGTTCCCGTTCAAGCAATTCATTCCAGCAGCAAACCGCTTTTCGTGTTCGCGCATCGCGTCACGTGTTAATTGAAAACGGCGGCTCCTTACATCAGCGATGCGCGCGCGCGGGGCGCGTGATCGGCATTACTGCGGAGCACGTCTTTTTACGTTCGTTCGTTCTGTGTCGGAACCACACAGACAGACAGCAGCGACGACCACACGAGACAGGTGTGGGGCCACTACAATGTGCAACAATATTTGGTCAGATGCCGCACCGTTACTCCGCGGTCTGGCTATCTCTGGCGGGGCGGGCCGCGCACGCTCACCATTCGTGGTGTGCGGCCTCCGTCCGTGCATTCCAGCCCTTTTTTCCACCACAAAAAGTGCAAGCGATACAATGATGGCCACTCGGTGCAATCGCCCGCCCGGAAGAAGACTGATACGCGTTAATTGACGAGCGTCATCGATTCGTCTCGATTAATTCGCTTTTGTGCAACAAAATCAATCACGGAGCGCGCTGTTGCTTTACGACGGTTTGTTTATCGGTTTCGGCTTGCAATTCCTCACCGTTTGGTAATATTTTAATTGGCAACTCCTTCGCCGGGGGAGGGATCGCATAAAATTACGCCACCGTATTTGGTGCGCCCGCCCATTAACTGCTGCTGCATTTTATTGCATTCGGCCAACCACTGGCCGCCCAGTAGAGTCGTAAACCCCGATCGCGCACCAGAAAGTCGTTGGCAAAAAGGGAAATAAAATCAATGAAGAAACCGTGTCTCATGTTTCACGACGGGCGATGCCGCCGTGCTGTGTCCGCGATCAAAGGTCCTTAAGTGGCGCTGCGCGCCCGTTCGGGGTGTTATCAGAGCCCGCCCGGAGGATTGTGGTGCGCTGAAGAAACTCTGGGTTCGAACACGGCCCGATAGAAACACGGGTGGCATCAAAGATTACAGACCGGCGCTCGCGGCTGGCTGACTGTGATAAGCCCGGTGAATTCCGTCACGACGCGCGATTGTGGGGAACGGTTATTTTCGTGACGGTGTCGAACCGTTGGTGGTGCCGCTTATCGGGTTATCCATCGGCGCAAGGTTTTTTGACTTTTTCGAAACGGCAAGGGGTCTCCTGTTCCAATCTTAGATTGTGGCGGGGCTCGGGACGGGACGAAAAATACCATCACGAGACACGGGGCCACGGTACTCAATCTTGATCGTAAAAGCGAATGCTCCCTATGAGCGCACATCGGTTTTGGGTTCTTTCTCGCAGTTGCTGCCACAGAAGCAACGGGTTCCGCGTGGCGTACGCTTTAAAGAACGTGAGAATGCGCGACATGATGGCGATTTGGTGTGGCAATGTTTCGGGATTCCAATATTCCACGGGTGAAGCTTCGCCTTGGAGTTGAAATTCCTACCGAGTGGGACAATTAACACACTCCGTTCGTAATCGCACCTGGCCGCGTGGACGCTCTTTTTAAATACCTTGACAGGAAGTGGCTTCATGGCCGCACATGGCCACCAAAACCGGGCGCGAATGACGTGCGCAACGATTCGATCACCCAAACAACAAATGCCCATTGTTTCTTGTATATTATCGCGCCCCCCCGGCTCTGATTGGCGCGTTCGGGCGTGCGCCATCGGGTCTGTCTTCGATCCGCCGGTCCGTAATTCGAACTCTTCTTTCTTTCGAACTTTCGAACACTCTTCATTCGTTCCCGGAGCAATGGAACCATAAGCGCGTCACCGTCATCAACCTTGATTATGATAATGAAATTCGTCAACTCGCGCCACGAACGGGTTGCGCCCCGCAGAATTCGATGTTGTGCGGACAGAGGGACAATTGGTCGTTTGGGTTCCTTCTCTCTATTGGTCTCTCTTCTTTCTAGTCGGCCGGGGGTTGCCATTTCAGAGAAGGGGTTGTTCATGGTTTAATGAATTCATTTTCTTGCTTGCGCCCACAACGTGCCCGGAGGGCGGAGGACCGACCCCCCCCGGGCGGGCATGTCTGACATGAGGCCACACGGCCGGTGGATGTGCCGAGCTTTTTCCAGTCAGCAAATCACTCATCCTGTGTGTTCCGTGCCGTACCGATTAGATCACGGGTCGAGGTTGTCTTACTTCCTTCGCCCCCGAGTGTTTGTCCCGGCGCGCAGTAATGGCGGAGAATGTGGACCACGGGGGTGCGGGCGCGCACTGCACTGCGATGATGGTATCCACCCTAGTGGGGAGTTTAAGTGCTCGGAAGACCTCTTTCAAAGGTCAAATAAATAAACGAGTTGAGTTTGCATCCTCCCGGCCACCACGTCCACGACCATCATCATCGAACAATTATGCTGGGGAAGCCCCGCTTTGTTGGATCGAATTTGTGTTTCAACAGAGTTCCGCTCGGGAACACCGTTTCCGCGGAACGAACGAAGACCGCACCGGGCGACCGCATTGGAACTGCAAATATCGATTTTTGTTGAATCAAGAAATTGTGCCACAACAATCTTTACGAGATGCGGTCGAGTTTCTCCTGCCTTTGATCTTTATTCGGTCCGGTTAGCTGTTGATTGTGATCCGATTTTGCCAATCAAAGGCGGCCCTGCTATCCTTCAGTTCGTTCTAGCCATGCCTAGACAGTCTGCCTTTTTCACAAGCCTCTCAATCACAACCGGCAACGGCATATTTGGTGTCGATCGAGAACACGATCACCGACGATCACCTTCGCTCACTCTGTCGCGGCTAACCTTTCTTCGCTCCGGTGCGCGGTGTTGTTACAACCATTACCTGCGCTGTAGATGGCGACACAGTGCAGGATCAAGAGCTTCGCAACCACAGGCCGATCGGCCATGAGTCACGGACCCATTTATATCGCATTCCGTCCGATTTGATCCCCCGGTCCCCCGCATGTGTGTCATCATGCCTTGTGCTAAATGATCCGATTACTTTCGTTGACCTCAATTGGTTGCGTCCACCAAAGTAGTGGATGGTGTCACTTGAAACGTGTTTTTGATGCGCGCCAAATGCCTACTCGATTAGCGTCTGTTAAGGGCGAGTTTTCTGAGTCACGCACCTCCCGAGAATTATCAGAAGCCGTTGTTAGCGGGTTTTGATGTTATTTTAATTTGATTAAAATTCCCCTCGTTCTCAATAATTGCACATTAAAAAGCTTCGTGCGCTGAAAATTGCACCCTAAACCGTGTATAAAACCCGATAGCGGTGCTTCGCTGCTGCGTCACAGTGCAGCAAATCACCATTCGATACAGAAGTGTTTTTATCGTAGAATTGGACCATTGACACAGATTCACAACGATGGCCTCAATTCGTCCTTTGGCCGTTCTCTGGTTGGCAGTGTTCGTGACGATTTCCGCCGGTTCGGACGATTACGGCCTGTATAGACCGGTGCAGATGCAGGCGAATGTCGCGAATCCGTTGAAAATTAGCTTCCAGCCTACCGGACCTGGGGACCAGTACGCATCATCACCGCCCTTTCCCCGTGCGCCGGACACCCTGAGACAGCAAGCGCAAAGCGAATCCACGGCCGATGAAGACCCGCCGTCGAGTGTGACCGAAATAGTGTTCTTCGTACCTCTCGATGGCACTTCGGGACCCACCAGAAATACCAACCAAACGTCGTTGGACAGCAGTAGCGACCAAAGCTCCGAGGAAGGCGATGGCAATCCGTGGAAGATAGAAGACATCAGAAATCCACGGGTACAAGTCTCCCCAACTGGGGCCGTTCCCGTGGGACAACCGGTAGTCCCCACCGAAGGATCGTACAATGAGCAAAATAATAGACAAATTGTCGGTCCGTTCAACCAACCTATCCCGAACTGAGCTAGACACGAATGGTCGCTTGATCGCGCACTTGATCGCTAAATAAAAATGCATTGCGAATAACCGCAAACTTTGAAACCGCAAACCGCGCCGAGAGAGAGAGAGAGACGCACGCGGAGTGCTTGTGCCGGAAACAGGAAACGCGCATCACATGAGCGAACTCGCCGACACCGCCGCTTTCCGGTGGCCGCGCGGGGTGTCTCGTTTGTTGTGGTTTTTGACATCGTGGCCGGCGGCTGAGATCTGCTAAACGGTTCGACTTTGTTTTGATTTGTGGTGATCGGTTTCATCATTTACCGTTTCCAATCATTGCGAACCGGTTTTGGTTCGCGGCTCTCCGCGTGTGTCGATCACACGGTCGGTGTCGCTTGTGACCCATCGTGACGCCAAAGTCAAACCGAAATAACTCGGGCCAGGTCATCGATCAAATTCGAATTCGAATTTCAAAGTTCACCCCAAGCTGTAACAATGCACCCCGTACCGTGCGTGGTGGTGGACCATAGGGCAAGTGCAGCGAGCACTGCACGTGCCCGTGGTTTGGGTTTGGGTTGGCGCCACTACCGGGTGCAGTGGAACGCCGCAGATTTTATTTTAAACCAACTGGCTCGGCAAAATCCACTACCATTAATTTCTCGGCAGAGGATTGCGGCAATGTTCGTGACCGATTCACATGAAGATTCTTCAAGTTTTTGGTGTTATCTCTTAGAATGAAAACAGAGCGAATCTAAATTCACAAATTCCGGCGTCGCCGCGGCAAGTTTTGCTTTTGCGGATCGATCTGTCGCAACACCGCGCCCGCCGCGTGCTGCTCTCATCGGCCGGGATCTTTCTTCGCCGTTTTCGCGCTTTCTGACGACGATGGCCAGAAATAGAATGAATGTGAAACCATGGCGCGCACGCTGTTTTGGGATTTGGTGGTTGGTGTCTCGAAAACTTGGCTTAAATTGGAATATTTCTTTTTCGACTCACCACCACCACCATCGGCGAATCCAGACTTTTCCAACCGAATCGTGGTGTGCTGTGCCACTTTAATCTCGTGTGGCAGGCGTGTGGCAGCATGTGCCTTGTTTTTACAACGCCCTGCGACAAACCGATACCCTCGGGGGAATCGGGCTTGGCTCTTCCGTCCGTGAGATGGATTGGCAGGATACACGTAATGGGTGTTGCTTTTTGACATCCCATTCGATTCGCTGTGAAGCTCTAAGATGGCGACGACGGTTCGTTGTCACGTTCGTTTATAGAGCGGTAGCGTTTCAGATCCATCAAGTACTCTGAGACCGGTCCGGTGAAATGAACTCGTTTGTAGGGCGTCTGATAAGGTCGGCAAAAGGTAATGCTTGAGTGTTTCAATTTATCTTTAACAAAAAGAGCGGCCCGTTTTGCCGGCCAATACTTTTTCGCTTCAAACGCCAGTACCCTTCACTGGACGTACTGAAGGTCAATTAACACCATCTGGAAACCGTCGGCTTGACGTCTCCGCGTCAAATGGGGGGTGCTACTCAAACTTCAAGGTCTCTATCTGAGCGGGAGGAACGCGAAAACATCGTTAGACGGTCGCGGCCGCCAGCGCACAGCCACGTTCGTGAACTTGAGCCGTCCTCAGTTCCTAAACCGGGCGTGTGGTAATGGAAGGTGTCCCGCAAATGCCAACCCACCAGATGATAACAGCAAATGAGGACCGTACTGTCCGGGAAGGGTCTAAGATAAATCTATAACGAATGGGCTGGTGGCGGTAGGGCAGAAAGACAGTAGACTGCTCCTTATCGCGCGAGTGCGTCTTTTGCTATCTTGGCCATCATTACGGGGGACCGGTCCCGGGGGACGGACTGTTGGCGGCGGCGGACACCTTGTTAGTTTGCTTCCGTGGCCATTTCGAATACCATTTAGCGTGTGTGACACATTCTGAGCGCAATGTTATCAGTGATTGCGGCTCCCCCTATAGGTGAGTCTTGGAAGTCCACATCGGGCAAACCCTTTAGCGAACTGTGTCCACCCGGGTTTTGATAAATTGTAACACGACTCACCCAACACACAACGACGGGCGATGGCCGTATGGAGCCCGACGTTTTTGGGTTTTGCGGATGAGTAACTCGCCTAACAAGCGATCGTAAACGTGTCCAGATCATGAGTGAAAGGTGAAAAAAGAGAAAACCTTGAGCTCCTCCTCCTTGAGAAATATGACCTTTACCGGCGCAGTGAGGCCAAACACATGTACGTGTGTGTTTCTTCCTTTCCCGAGCACCATCATTAGGCGGTAATCGATTATTAACTCCGCTCTGCCTCTCAGCAGTGCCCATTCCGCGACTCTGACTCAAACCGGGAATTGCTAGTTATAATCGGAAGGCTCTCGGCTCGGAGTTGATGATCTCGGTCGATTCAAAGATTGCAATCGATTAGAATAACGGCAACGGTGGTCGGTAGAGGGTCGGTCCTCCATGATTAGGCACGTACTTCCGATTAAAATCAGTTGATACAAGAAAGGCGTGCGGCATCTATCTTTTGATGGATGGCCTCGATGAGCCTCGTAAAATCAATTGGGAACGTTAAACGATCGGTGCTGCAATCTTCCAATATTCAATATTTTTGTTTTTCTGTTTTCGTCCATCTCCTCCCGCCGATAGGGAAAAGCAAAATTCAGTGCAGCAAGTGCCAGAAGAAGTGCTCCGGCGAGGTGCTGCGCGTCTCGGATCGCTACTTTCACAAGACCTGCTTCCAGTGCACGAAGTGCAACAAATCCCTCGCGACCGGAGGCTTCTTCTCGAAGGATGGCCTGTACTACTGTACGTCCGACTACCAGAAGCTGTACGGTACGAAGTGTGCCGCCTGCGGTCAGTACGTGGAGGGCGAGGTCGTGTCCACGATGGGCAACACATATCATCAGAAGTGCTTCACCTGTAGCAAGTGCAAGCAACCGTTCAAATCCGGTAGCAAGGTAAGAGAGAATTCGAATGGCCTTACCGGATAAACCCTAATCCCAAACGATCTTCCCCCCCCAGGTGACCAACACTGGCAAAGAGGTTCTGTGCGAGGGCTGCGTCAAGTGTCCTCCGGTGAGCGGTGTCGGAAGACCTACGACGCCGGCCGCTAGCGGCGCTGATACCGGTGCCGGTGGTCCCGCGGCAACGGTATCCCCCAAAGGTCACAGTCGAGCGATCGAGCAGAAGCAGGAGCAGCGCACGATCAAGGAGATCACTTCGAGCCCCACGAGAGCGGCCACGCTGCAGCACCACCACGAGACGGTCAAGAAGCAGCAACAGATGCTCCAGAACGGTGGAAAGCAACCGGATCCGAACGAGTGTGCCGGCTGCCGGCAGCAGCTGAAGGAAGGCCAGGCACTGATTGCACTCGATCGTCAGTGGCACATCTGGTGCTTCAAGTAAGTTGGCCGCTACATCGAATGGGCAGTGAACTGAAACTTAAACGAAGTCCTTCCGTTTCTAGGTGTAACGCTTGCGGTACCACACTGAACGGGGAGTACATGGGCAAGGACGGTGTGCCGTACTGCGAGAAGGACTTCCAGAAGTCGTTCGGTGTCCGGTGCGCGCACTGCAATCGCTACATCAGCGGCAAGGTGCTGCAGGCCGGTGACAATCATCACTTTCATCCGACCTGTGCCCGGTGCACCAAGTGTGGCGATCCGTTCGGGGACGGTGAAGAGATGTATCTGCAGGGTGGGGCCATCTGGCACCCTAGATGTGGTCCCGGACCGTCCTCCTCCGACGGTGGGCTCCTGAATGGGGTCGAAACGAACGGGTTCACCACCGAGACGGAGTTCGATCGTACCAGCACCAGTGCAATGAGCGAGATACAGGTATGGGACCGGACCGGGCCGGGCGCAAGACCCCGCGCTCTGCACTGCGGCTCTGCGGCATAAGTGTGGCATTTGCGCGCTGCAGGCACGATTATGCTTATGCAGCAATGAGTACTCAAAATAGTTTCATTAACTTTGCTACGCCACCCTTACCCTTGTAATTTACCTCTTTTGATCAACGATGAACAGTAATGAATGTATTTTGACCGTGGGACATAGTTTAGCATTAAGCATGATCCGTAGTGCAGCTGATTGGCGTAACAGCAAGCCTCTATCAGTCTTTTTCCTACGATCCATGGTTCATGTTACGCCAATTGGTACCTCCTAATGTGTGCCTCTTCGTTGCATTTTTATAATTTGCATTTTTTGTTTGTTTTCCGGCTTCTTTTTCTTTTGTTTCCTTCCTCTTCTTTTTCTTTTGTTTCATTTTTTCTTTTTTTACAGTTTACGTATCGCTCGCAAACTCCAAGCGTAGATGGTTCCGTTTATAGTCCGTACACGCATAGAAAGGTTAGTTTCGATTCGTGGATCCCCGCCGGGGACTCGTGTCCTTTTTCTTAAGTTTATTAAGCAAGTTTGCCCTCCAACCGACCACTGTGTCCACTTCTCTCGCGGGTTAGAGGTACAGTAGATAAGTGTGCTATTAATGGCAATGCTCTGCTATGACATGCTGTGCGAAGCTTTATCTGTTGTAAACCGCTGCGTCGCTGCGTCGTCGCGTGACACGATATCCGCTAACGGTGGTCCGCTTTCTTCTTTCCCAGTACCATCGCACCACGAGTCCGGGGCTAATCTTAAGAGAATACAAACACCAAGGCTACGAGGACATTGCTCGTATCTACACCTACAGCTACCTGACGGAGGAGCCGGGCTATCTGCGCCGTCCGATTGAACCGTACGATCGGGCACCGGTCTCGCCGCACTTTCACCGCCCGGTGCAGCAGTACTCGTCGATGAGCAGCGGCACCCGGTCCGGGGCGGGGTCACGCTCGCACTCGCGCAGCCGCAGCGCGATGAAGGTGCTGGTCGACAGCATCCGGTCCGAGACGCCGCGCCCGAAGAGCCCGGGCATGAACAATGAGGAACCGATCGAGCTGAGCCACTATCCGGCCGCCAAAAAGCCGCCACCGGGCGAGAAACCAAAGATCGAGCGGGACGACTTCCCGGCCCCGCCCTACCCGTACACGGATCCGGAGCGGCGCCGTCGGTACTCCGACTCGTACAAGGGCGTACCTGAGTCCGACGACGAGGTGGACAAGGCCAACAACAAGGAAAACCTAGCCGATAAGTGAGTACGAATGGGTGGCAAATGAAACCCTGGAATGACCGCCGCCAATTCCCCCCTTTCTTTCAGACGTCACCAGCGCGAAGAGGAAGAGCTGAAAAAAATGAAATCGTCCGGCATGGGTACGGTCATCTTGAAGGATCTGCAGGAGAAGAAACGGCACGAGCACTGGAAGCAGGAGAATATGGACCCACGCAATGCATCGCGCACGCCGTCGGCGGCAAAGGAACCGGCGTACCGGATGCGTTACGATTCGCCGGTCGGGGCGTCTCCGTCGCGTAACCTGGACCATCAGAAGCCGTTCTGCGAGGACGAGTTCGATCGCTCGACCAGCTACCGTGGCTCGGTTGGACGCGCCATCGGTAATGCTACCAGCTACAATGGTAAGTAACCGACGGGTGGTCGGCACGGGTGTGAGGTACGGTGTGGTGGTCAATTCCACGTGGGGGGTGGGATTAATGCCAACTATTGGGTGCAAACTATTGTAAACATCCTCAAGTGTGCCGCCACCGGAGTTGGATGAAGGGGAAGCGGTCGCCGGCGGTGGGTTTCTTTTCCGTTTTTATTTTACTTTGCGCTAAGTGATACTATCCCTGCTCCTCTTGCACATTGTGCCGCGTTTGATTTTGTGGGTTTTATTTTTCTTCTGTGTTTTCGGTTTTGTTTTATTTATGAATATATTTTATCATCCCCTTTCTTCCCTTGCCATTCCCGTGCACATTCCCGCCTCTTCTTCTTCTGGCTGCGTTTCGTTGTACTCGAATTATGTCTCCCTGGCCCCGCGCCCCCTCATCAGCCATCCATTCGTACAGGTCACCTCCGAAGCCCGGATATGGATTCAAAACGTCCACACTGCCACCGTCACTTAGAAACGGTTACAGCTCCGTAAGTGTTTCGTCTTCCGTCGAATGAGATGATGCATTTTAATGGGTGGTTTGGCGAGCCTAATACTACCTGCTAAGAGTAATACTTGTCCATCCCCTTCGCAACTGCTCGTTCGTTGTAAGCTGGTTGGTTCTGTCCATTTGCGTTCTGACCACCAACGTCTGCTAGCAAACTAACCTCTCCCAAAAAATCCCAACGTTGTCATGTAGTGTAGTCGCTGCCTACTCCGTGGACGGCGATTGCTACGACCTCCTTATTACGGTGACGGTGCCTCGATGTGTGTGTCTAACTACATTTCTATAATAAACGCTCTCTTTCTCTTTCTTTCTCTCTTTCTCTCTGTATCTGTCTTCCATCGCCATCAATCTCGCCATCTCATAACCCTCTGTGTCCGGCTGATCTGCACTCATGGGCCGGATAACGAACCATGAAATTTTCGATTCCCGCCCGGTTGTTGGTGGTGCTGTAAATCATCGCTTGCGACACCGCACACACACACACATCTTGTGGGGGTCTACTGGCTCACCGTGATGGCCGCTCTCACGCCGCGTCACCATTAATCTGTGCTGTGTTGGTACCAAAACTGAAACAAAACGAAAAAATAACCCTCCCCACATCATACAACATGCAACATTGCACCACAAATAATACCAAATCAACCAAATAACATTAACAACATTCCACCCATGCACTAACTAACCACACACACCGACAGTGGTGAGTTCCTTACGACAAGTACCTAAACCGGGTTACGGCTTGGCCCCGCGTTCGCATACCTTCAGTTCCGCTGCATCCGGTTCTGCTCACGGTGTTCCTGTAAGCTGGCTTTTACTGTAGACGAAACATCTGCTTTTGGTTTCCGTTTTTCCGTTTCGTTCAATCAAATTCTTTCACGTATTCTTTATCACGTTTGTGGTTATTCTCTCTTTTTGTAAAAATTTGGAGTGTTTAAATTTGGTCTTTTGTCCGAGCTGAATGAGGAGCAAAATTTTGATACTACGACTACTAGCATTTTTATACGACTTTCGCAATTGGCTTTATGTTGTTGTGTTTGGTACTTTGGTCATATTTTGTTTAGTTTACTGTTTACGATGCAATGAACTCTGGCACACGGTGAAGGCATGGGTTTGTGTTTTTGGATTTGCTGTCGTAGCGCCAAATAACGCGAAGCACCTTCGGCGGAGTCTGTCTGTATCCTCTGTAGCCTCTCTGTTTGTACGCAGCACTGCTGACATCTGCTTTAATGGGGCCAAGTTTTTGTTTTTTGGATGCCTTCTATTGCTCTACAAACACCACGCCTCACAACGTAGACGATCGAAAGGCTGGCATAGGAGACGTCGGTGTTGTAGCGACTAACGACGACTAACCGAATGGCTGTGATCTTTTATTTTTCTTATGATTTCCAACATGTTCTCACACACATTCTACTCACTGCTGGATTGACGGTTGTTAGAGAAGCACTAACACTTAGCCGTGGCTTGCAGCAGATAGTGTATGTTGCTAATAGTGTTATAATTTAATCGATAAGAAAACAGTCCTTATGTTCGTAGGTGTAATGTTTGTTGGTCTTCTATCTAGTGCATGCTTAAAAACACTCACTTCCGTACTGGCTATCGATTCGTTCAACACCTTTCTGTGTCTCTGTGTTTGTGTGTGTGCTGTGTGCGAATCAGTGCGGTGGCTAATTCTATTCTTTCGCTACCCCGTTGGCAGGATTTCTCCTTCAGTGGGCTCGGCGATAAGACCCACAGTACGGAGTTCAGCTGTGGCAAAAGCGACAGTAAGTACTGTTTCCCCCAACTGGACGCTATTCGGTTTGCGAGATGCCTAAATTCCGGTTCGTGGTTCTTCTTTCAGTTTCTGGCGAATCCATAACCGACGGTGACCGGCGTGCTTTGGGTGCCGAAATTCCTGTCTCCAGCACGTACTCCGGCGCCCTGTCCTATCACTATCCCCAGCAACCAACGCGCCGCAGCTTGCCCAACATGGCCCACTCGTTGCTAGTGCACGAACCGGCCAAAATCTATCCCTATCATCTACTGCTAATCACCAACTACCGGCTGCCGTCGGATGTCGATAGATGTAATTTAGAGGTAAGCTTCCCGTACTCTGCCTGCCTGCCCTTTGGTGGCCGCTTGCTCACGATCGTTCCCCTTTTCCTCACAGCGTCACCTTTCGGATGTTGAGTTTGAAGCGATTCTCCAGTGCGCCCGCCCGGAGTTCTACCGTTTGCCCCAGTGGAAACGTAACGATCTAAAACGACGCGCTCGGCTGTTTTAAAACACCAAACACCACCGGTACCGGGACCGGGACCGGCGACCGATCGTCACGATTGCCTACTACTTTTCCGGTTCCGTGATGAGGAGACACATCAAACCCGAAGCCTATGTTCCGTTTGTTCGTTTAGCAAAATGTGTTTGTGTTACAGGCCGCTCCCATATGCGATGTTTCTACCACTTTGACTCTCCGGCTGTAGCTCGTGTGCTGTAGGGTTTCATTAGAAGCTTAATTTTAGATTTTGACCGTTTGAAAATTGTTCAACATTTTTGTTTCTGTTCATCGTTTGACGATCACCTCTCTGGTTGGTGTGAACAAAAAGGGTTTTGGTTCTGTAAATTAGTCCTCGCGAACTCGGAATGGGCATTGCTAACCCCCCGAGTGACCGAGTGGGGCGCACGTATAGAAAACAAAATAAGATTTCCGCTTCACCGGTGCCGCGTTCTGCTGTGTGTGCACCCGCTGTGGGGCTGTTAATGTAACGAGCTGCCATCGAAGAGCAATCATCGAAGGCAATTGCACCTTAGTTAGCTTCTCTTGCTTATGAAAGAGGCCTAGAAAATAGATAAAATGTTGAACCGCGGGGCGAGTCCTTTTTCGAAACATGCATTTATGTGGTGGCTGTAAGATCTTCTCACTTCGGTGGGGCTTCGGTATCTTCAATTGAGGCAGTGAATGTGAGCGCAAGCGCTGGCGACAACGCACGAAATCGGATTAATCTACGAACTCATCACACGAAACTACACGCCAATTGAAGCAAGCTAGAGAAAAACAAAACACTAAATTCAGCTAGCCTTAATACGTTTAATTGTAGATTTTAAATAACCGCATGGATTGTGTAGGTACAAAGAGCGGAACAAGGGCAGTTAATCGATTGAACGATGTGGGAGAGAATCCAATATATAAAATATTTATAATTTCTATTTATGAGATGGGCGGATGCGAAACATAACATCCCTAAACCGTACGCAATGTCAAAAAACAAATGGATAATTAAAAGCAAACTAAGGGAAAGCATAGCTAACTACTAAAAGAAATAAAAACGTCATAAAAACATAATACTATATTACACTGTAAGACAACAGAATCGAAATAACGGGGGGGAGATAGAGCCCTTCACACTTCTGTTCCGATGCTTTGTGCGAGAAAAACTATTCGTTGCTTGTTCGGCGCTTGCGATGTCTGGCAAAAATAGGGCGCAACACGAGTGCAGGCAGCGCGGTAGCTTTTGGGATAGGTCTCTTTAAGTAAATTGTAGCATAAGAAAGGGTAAAAATCAAAAAGTCACAACACAAAAAATCCTTACGGTGTTGTTCTGCTGATGATTTGTGATGATGGCGGTGTGCGGCGCGGAATGAATTCAGCTTAGTGCACCGAAAAAGATACTGTATCCGTTTACTCACAGAACACACCACTATAGGCAACGGTCGACAGACGCGTCGAGATCCCATAAATCCGACAAGATACAACATCACAACCCGAATGTACCAAAGTGCAGTATGCGCCGCTAGGTGTCAGTGAAAGCCTAGGAGCCCAGTATTTATTCGAACCAAGATGAGCAAATAAAACAAAGGGTGACAAATGTTACCACAAATAAGAAAGGAGATCATATTTTTCTATAAAATCCACTAACCGGGCAAAAATGGATTAGAAAGCGAGCGAGGACAGCCGGACAGTATCTTTTGATTAACACAGGCGCACCATTCGAACCGGTTTGGTGATTCAAAGGGATGATGAACGCAAAAACTGGTACTCAGCGGTTCCCAAACTGGCTGCTCGAGGGTCCAACGACGCAAAAGAAAATGGTTCACAAATGGTTGGTTAAAAATCTGCATCCCGGTGACTGCAGAAGAAGCAAAGAGGCAGAAGTCAGAAAACAAACAGGATAGAAGAGCGGAAGCGGTAGTAAACAATATGACTAATCGGTGTGTGTCCGCGTAGTAGTTGTAAGAAAATAAAACCAAACGTGCTGCTAATGTGAAATGGCTGTCGCCTGCGTCGCTTTGTGTGTCTCGCTGACTACTTTCCTTGACTGCGCACCGGAAGCGGGCCAGGCTTACTCACACGCAATACACCGCGAACCGCGCCCCCCAGGGTTGCGCCAAAGGGCACCCCGCGGGAATGTAAGCGCAAAGCAAATGTGAAACGGATAGAAACACTCAGCATCAAGCATCAAGCAAGAGACAAAAATAGAACTATTTACTGGGATAACGTCAAAAACCAATGATTGTTGCATGGTATTATCTTTTTCGTGTTGAAAGAAATTATGCGTATAGTTTCTTAATTTCATAATTTTGCGCTCCAGTCCTCCGTTCTGAAGCATTTGAAGGCTGGCTTGGTTTGGTTCTTATTCGAATTCAGGGTTCACTGGGCTGTCCGTGTGCAGCAGCACCCGATTGGTAGTAGCATGCATGTGCTAAGTGCATGGAATGTTGTTGTTTGTCTGTTGTCCCTCTGCATACCATTCCGTTCCATCAATGGCACGATCTTTGCTTTTGTGCATCTCCCCAAACAGAGCCACGATGGCACGATCGGAATGGAAACAACAGGACGTGATGTCTCAATTTTTCGGGCAGTAGTTTTCACTCGGTATTTTCTCAAAAACGATTACCACCAAGAAAAGCTTTTGTATGCCGCAAGAATATTAAAGCCGCCCTAAACACGCACAGAGGGCATGAGCCCAACGTCATTGATCACGCACTAAGGCTCTGCCCAGACTTCCCGTTAGCCGCGTTGTATAATTGATTGCTAACCGACCATCGGCTAAATGGTCTGCCTTTGGTGGAAAGTCATCTTTTAATTAACAACCGCCGTAAGCAGCATAATGTCACAAGACACCGCGCGGAGTCATAGGTGTTGATCACAACACGATTTGGACCAATCTGCAACTGCTGCTATCCAGTTTTTCGAAACGGTGCTAAAATTCGTACCACAAATGAACTCATGCTACATTTCCTACAAAGATATAAACGATGACTATGATATGATGAAATATGGTGAAAATACCTTTAAAGACACAAGCTTTCACTTACAGTTTTCGTATAATTGAATTTAGAAAGAAATGGAGTAAAATTGAATGGATGATGAACTTAAAATGTTAAGCAGGTAAATCTTTGATGACTTAAGCATAATTCAAAAGTAATCAGACCTGAAGGAGACGGATTCATTTCCGCTAACATTCCTTACGAAGAAATGGACGTTTCGTTTCGAAGTTCTGCTTTCAAAAACACCGTCATTTTATTTCAAATTAGAAAAGCTTATAATGAAACTGCCTTCTAAGCATGAATGTGTTAGTAGTTAATCACTGTGCCAATAATAGTCTCATGGCGACCAATCCAATGGTTTCATCAACCATGAAGGTGATGATTTATTGGGTGGCGGGCCCGTCCGTAGGCAGGAATTTACGTCGATATTTCGGGATTAACCGGCCATCGTCTGGGCGTGCTTTTGCCGACGTAATAGACCATGCGACCCCCGGTCGCATTAGGTGTAAATGAGAGTGGATCTTAGCGTGACATGCTCCGAATCCTACTATAAATGTGGCCATTGTTTATCCGGTAGATCATCAGTTTAAAGCAGGCAGTGGCAAAGGACGGATATCTAGTAACGCTAAGAAAATCCAGCTCGATCATAAAAAGGAAATTGAAACAATCGGAATTCCTGTATTCAACTGATTGAAAACTTGAAAGTATTTTAGTGACCTGTCGGAGAAAAACTTATCGGGAACCAAAATGAAGTTCGCTAAGAATGTAAGTGGCATTGAAAGTAACTCTTCCAATCAGCGTGCAAGTAGGAACTACCATTGATGGATCTTTTGTTTTGTTTTTTTTACTACAGGTTACGATCGTTTGTTTGTTCATCCTTTGCTGTATCGTGGGGACATACTCAGCCCCGACGCCCGTCTCCATGAACCAGGCTGAGTATCCGATTGAATGGAGGCTCGCATTTTCTGAAGCCCAACAGCAAGTCCCTGCTGTCCCGGAGGAGCAATTGAGCAGTCGGAACAAGCGAGAGATTATCTTCCCGCCATTTTTCCATCACCACCATCGTTACAGGAAGCATCCAGTCAGCACTCACTACATAAGCCCCGCATCGTACCGTTACGTAGTACTGCAGTATCCGTACTACCAGCTTTTCTAGTACGGTGCGTGTAGCTCGGGACGTTGCCTGCTGGCCTGTGATAACGTGCAATTATCAAATTAGGTGGTTAAGTGACGATTATTTATACTGTAGATTACTCATGCTTTGCACCGTGTATCGATACTATGGATCGATTAACAAATACCTGTTAAGATGCGCTAATAAAATAAATTACGTTTTTTCCTAAAATTTCGTATGCCTTAAAATTAAATTAATTTTCACGCGACTGAGAATCAACTCAAATTATCCCATATCGAATCAAATTAAACTGGGATTCGTGCTTAATCGACACAAGTGGGCGCGGTCGTATGAGAATGGATCATGGAAGTGTGAAACGTAATTGACCGATAGAAAATGTAGCCGCACATTCGCTTTGCTTTCTGATTACTATCATGCATCGTGCGATTAGTGTCCGAAACTCTATAATCCGCATCCAAAACTGCAGCATTCAGAGCAGGGTTAATACGCATCAGAATGGTATCGCGTTGTATAATTGATTGCTAATTTATCACCATTTACTGGAAAGCCATCATTTAATTAACAACCGTCGTAAGCAGCATAATGTCACAAGACAGCGCGCGGAGCTATAGGTGTTGGTCACAGCACAATTTGGGCCAATCGGCGACTGCTGCTATCCGGTTTTACGAACCGGTGCTAAAATTCGTACCAAAAATGGACTCATGCTACATTTCCTACAAAGATATAAACGATGACTATGATATGATGAAATATGGTGAAAATATCTCTAAAGACACAAACCTTCTATTTACAATTTCCGATTGAATTGAGGAAGCAATGGAGTAAAATTTAATGGGTGATGAACTTAATAGGTTCAGTTGTTCAAAAGTAATCCCTGACATGAAGGAGACCTAAAAAAAACCGGATCAAAACTATCATTCATTTTCGCTAACATTCCTTACGAAGAAATTGATTGTACATCAGTTTTCAAAAATACCTCCAATTTATTTAAAAGTAGAAAAACAAACTAACTTATCAAACTAACGAATCTGTCCTTTACTTATGAATGTGTTAGTAGTTAATCACTGTGCTAATAATAATCGCATGGTGACCATTCTATAACCAATGGTTTTGTCATCCATGAAGGCGATGATTTATTGGGTATTCGGCGCGCGTCCGTCGGAAGGAATTTACGTCGACATTTCGGGATTAACAGACCATCATCTGGACTTGCTTTTGCCGACGTAATTTGCAGACCATGCGACCACCGCGTTAGGTGTAAATGAGTGTGGATCTTAGCGTGCCATGCTCCGGATCCTACTATAAATGTGGCCATTGTTTATCCGGCAGATCATCAGTTTAAAGAACACAGTGGCAAAGAACGGATATCTAGCGACGCTTAGAAAATCTGTTTCCACCAGAAACAACAATTCGTACATTTAACTGATTAAAACTTGAAAGTAGTTTACTGACCTGCCGGAACAAAAACTTATCGAGATCGAAAATGAAACTCGCTCAAAATGTAAGTGATATCGAAAGTAACTCTTGCAATCAGTGTGCAGTAGGAACTACCATTTATGGATCTTTTTTTGCACTACAGGATACGATCGTCTGTTTATTCATCATCTGCTGTATCGTGGGGACATACTCAGCCCCGACGCACGTCTTCATGAACCAGGTTGAGCATCCGACTGAATGGAGGCTCGCATTTTCGGAAGCCCAACAGCAAGTCCCCGAGGGGCAATTGAGCAGTCGGAACAAGCGAGAGATCATCTTTCGCCCACTGTTCGCGTACCGCCACCAGCAATTAAGGAAGCGTCAACTCGAAAGCCACTACACAAAGCCCACATCATACCCGGACTACGTTCAGTATCCATATTCTGTTGGGCAGCTTTTTTAGAACGGTGCGTGTAGCTCAGGACGTTGCCTGGTGGCCTGTGATAATTTGTAATTGTCAAATTAGGTTGTTAATTGATGATTATTTATACTGTAGATTACTCATGCTTTACACCGTGGATCGATACTATAGATCGATTAACGAATACCTGTTAAGATGCGCTAATATAATAAATTACGGTTTTCCCTGAAAATCCATATACGATGAAATTAATTTTCAAGCGACTGAAAATCAACTTAAATTATCCCGTATTTGCACATCGCGAAAAGTGCTTAATGGACACAGGTGGGCATGGTCGTACGAGAGTTTTACGATCTTCACCTACGATCCCATCTGCTTTGAATGGTTTTACATATGCGTAAATAAATTTGAGGTATAGTTCCGAAAATAGAATGCTGTAGCAAAACACACCCTTATGATCGGATAGGACCGTGTTGGTGAAGATAGCAACCCATCGTTAATTGGGAAACCCAACATTGAAGGGACCTCAAGTTCAATGAATTGAGGCCATTGGAAGTGTGAAACATGAGTGACGGGTCGGAATGCTAGCGGCACATTCGCTTTCTCTCAGCTGAGGAGTTTCTTTGGCGGAGTTCTACTCCACTTCAATCCAGAATCCATTCAATCTAGAATCCGATACAGTTCGTTCGACAAATGCTATCCGTACTACGGCGCAATAAATAAGAACGTAGCAACAATTTGGAATATTGGTTCATACTGTGCACCGATGCAAGAAGAATTTGGCACAGCATAAACCGTGACGGCGCGCTAACGTGTCGCTGTGATCGACAGATCCACTTCCTTCCTGTTCCCGGAGATGCTAATAGGTTCGCCAAACACACGGCACCAAGACGTGTGTCAGTCCAGTTGTAAGAATCACGAGTAACGTGTTACGGCGACTAGAGATACGTAAACTAGAAACGATTAGCCGCTTTCAGGGACAGTGTAGAAGATGACTTCCACGAGTTCAGTTCGTTTTTCGGGCCAGTTTTTGCTGCAACTGTGTGTAACCATTTCACTGTGTACGAGTGTGCTTTGTGGTCCCTTCTTTTATCCCTCGAGCGACTATCAGACACAATACTACTACAACAATAACCCACCAGTGCAAGGAAACGTGTGGCCACAGTAGGTGCTTTACGGTTGTTGTACTAATGAGTGAAAATAAAATGCCGCTGCAAGATTTTCCTCTACTCTACCAGGCCTGCTCTAAGAAGTTATGATTACAGACAAAGCCAGAATTTAATCGGCCCCACGGCTGGTGATCGAGGAGGAATCAGTCAGCGAGTGAACTACTATGGCGCTCCACAGTACGATGATTACTTGACACGAGTAAATAATCGCAACTACTGGAATGATGCTGCCGTGAGAGAGTATTGGAATAACTACTACAAAAGATACTATAACTACAGGCCAGACCTATGGAACGATCGTAATAACTACATAAACTACTACAGGCGACAGGATACGGCACCAGAGACCACAATCGAGACAGCAACTGTTGCTACAATTGCCACCGTGCCGCATACAACACGTGGCGTAAGAAAAAAGAAACTGTTCGTTCCCAACGTATGGGGATAGTGTATAAATGATAGTGACGTAGGACAATACCTTTAAATATTATTTATGTTTGTACTTGTGAAGGAATAAACATGTTTTTATAAAAACCCTTTGTCGGAATACGTTGCACTTTTTCTACAATCTTTTGAAATTGCGCGCAATAAAATTAGGATTTGGCCTGACAGCTACTGACAGCGACTGTCAGCGAATACGCAACATCGCAAAAGGTTTGTTTTGATTTGCATTTTACTTTGATCTTCATCTTTGTCGAATCCGGAGTAGAAATGACGGAGCTTGAGAACATTAACCCAAACGTGTACAAAAAGTGCGAGGATCGCAAGGTGACCAAGGATGACGAGAACGAGGACGTGGTGGATCCTTTCGACGAGCGTGAAATTTTCGGTAAAACAGCAAACAAGGGCACGTTTTAAAGCGTAGTCGCCATCAACCACCCTGTCGTCCGTTTCCGTCCCTGCGTTTTCCAGATTTAATCCGCAACATCAATGATCCGGAACATCCCCTTACCCTAGAGGAGCTGCACGTCCTCGAGCAGAGCTTAATCACGGTGGACAATGAGAAAAACACGATTAAAATCTTATTCACACCAACGATTCCTCACTGCAGCATGGCGACACTGATCGGTTTGTCGATTCGCGTGAAGCTGCTGCGGGCACTGCCACCGCGGTTTAAGGTGTCGGTGGAGATAAATCCTGGTACGCACGCCTCGGAGCAAGCCGTTAATAAGCAGCTATCGGACAAAGAGCGTGTGGCAGCGGCCCTGGAGAATACCCACCTCATGGAGGTCATTAATCAGTGTATTTCGTCTCCGTTGAAATAAAGAGGCAGTGAGTATCGATTAATTATTGAATCGTTTTATTACACCCGGCAACCAGCAACGTACTACCGCAACGGTTTAGCGGCTGATTACCGCTTTTTCGCATTCACCGTGCCGGCCGGTGCCGTTCGCGACGCCGTCGGATCGTATTTGTATGTTTTCACCAGAGGTCCTTTGCCGGCTTTCTGGAAACGGATTTCGTCAATGCGTGCGCGCTCCTCCAACTCCCGACTGATTTTCATGTTCGTCCAGGCTGCAAAAACGGCATAAGGGAATAAGCAATGATGATCCGCGCAGTTCATTTGGTCACTTATCACTTACAGTCTTTTACACCCTCGGTGAATCCTTTCTTTTTCATCGGGAGCGTTTCTGGCCGATGTGCCACGATTCGGTCGATTTTGAAATAATCGCGCACCTGTGGTATTCGCAAGAAGCCGACTTGCACCAGGGAAAAGAAGTTACTACACGCCCAGTAACACAGGATAGCGCCCGGGAAGTTGATCGTGAACGGGAAGATAAACAAGGGCAAGGCACGAAGAATGTACTTGGCGACCTGCATGTTTGCCGCCGACATCCGCGCACTGTCCGTGCCTAGTTCGATCGTGAGGAACAGCGTTAGGCTGGTGATGACCGGTAGGGCGTAGAACTGGTCACAAACGGTGAGATCGGTAAACCAGAACAGTCCTCCGTCGCGCATCGAATCAACGGGCGTGTTGGCCATCTCTCGGAGGCCCATGAAGAAGGAGATAAAGATGGGTGCTTGCGCTAGCGGTACCAGCATATTTTTCAGTGGATTCAGATTTTTCTCCTTCATAAACAGTACCAACTCCTGGCCGTAGCGGGCCGCATCGATGGCATTGCCCGCTTGCCGCGCTTCGGTCATTTTCATCTGTAGCACCTGCATCTGTGGCATATGGTTGTTCATTTTGGCTGCATTTTTCTGGGACGCAATGACGAGCGGGAACAGCAGAGTCCGCACGACGACCGTGCCGATAGCGATGCATCCCCACCACGGTAGGTCGAGACCGATGTGTAGGAACTCCATACAGTTCTGTACTATTCCCACGGGAGTCCATCCGCCGAGGCCGATGGAGGCGAATGTTGGTTCTGCACCGGCCACAATATCCGCCACCTCGGGAGCGCCCGGTACAGGAATGGCTGGCGGTTCCGGAATATGATCCAACAGTGCCGTCTTATCGCCATCGCCGGTACTTAGACTCCGTGCCAGTACTGCCGCTGTTAGTGGCTGAACGGAGCTGAAGCGATGGGCAAAGGGTGTGCGTGGACTGAGAATAGAAACGGAAGGGCTATTCCCCGTTGCAACATGGTAATCGCGTGATCGGTTCCTGTGGTTAGATATCCCTCCCTGAAACCAACAGAGTGTTGCACATTAAAACCGATCTTGCTGCTGGCTAACAATAGCTAGTTCCCCACCTGCACGCAAACTATTCTCTCGCAAAGCACATTTTTCGATACCAATCTGCAGGCCCGGGATAACATTTTCCGTTCTTTCTCTGTCTTTTTTGGTGGTTTTTTGCTGTAGAAATGGTGCAAAATGTGTTGAATTAGTGTATTGTGAAAAATTCACGCAACAAAACAGAACACCGCACCGGTTGTCAAATGAAGCTGTCAAGCTACCGTTGTGAACGGAATGTTTACGAACCCAAGGCCACAGTTGATTGAACCGGTTGTGACCGAAATATCGCGCGCGCTCCAACCGGTAACAATTTTGAATCTACCCTAAATGGAAACCGTTACGTTAATTAACGATCGTTACGTGAATTTTAATGACCGTGGATAAGGTCATCATCTAGTGCCAACCCCTGTACGGCCAACCGCTAGCTTTTTGGACAATTTGGATGATTGATTGGACGGTGTTTTAAATTAATTAAGGCATTAATTTATGAATACATAATTTAGTACTTTATTATATTAACATATCGAAAGCGTCATGATTATGTAGCACCTGTCGTCCGTAGTCCGTGCTACAATGCGTGCGTCTACGGTAGGTATAAATAACGAGGTTCTTGGTCATGATTTTCACAGGATAAAAAACTCTCCATTTTCACCTTCTCAGCAGCACTGGTACGGGTACCGTTGCGCATAATATTGCACTGTATGGGGCTTTTGTGTTGCTTGTTGCTGCTGTTCCCTCATTTCTTTGGCTTTCTGTCTTTTAACTTCTTGCTGCCGATAGACGAACAGTGGCCGGAAGATGATCGCCCGTTTCGCACGCGTCTGTGGTTCATCGGTCTCGATCGTATGCTGTGCTGGGGTCGTCGTAGGAATCGGAGCAAATTGTTGTACTGGCACACTGGGAGTTGGCCCATCCACCGATTTGACTGTCCTTACTACATTCGGGGCACTGTGAACAACCGTAGTGATAGCCACCACAACTAGGAAGGGTGCAATCTGTGGCAAAATATACACAAAAAGACAATCAGTAACCGCGAACATCTTTCGAACGTTGAATTGATTCCACTGGCGCACGTGACTCACAATGACTTTTCGTTGCATTTTGTATGTAGCACTATAGATTGGTTTTAGCACTCAAAACTAGATTCTGGTACCGCAGCTGAGAACTTCCACCGTTATCGAAGCGTCAAGTTAGACTATAGCTCCTAACGCAGCCGCACCACGTATTTATTCGGTCATCTCGATCATCCTATTCACACATTTGAACCGCGAGCCCTGCGTGCGAGAAGACTATGACTCACTCGCGTCTTCATCTGTCGCCGCTGTCCCCCGGTTTATCATGGTTGGTCGCATTGTCGTTAGCATGCTGGGGTAATACACATTTAACCGGAAATCGAAGAAATGTGTGACTAAAAGCCAACACGGGTCTGACGCGTTTGGTTACCATTCTGTCGAAATATGGGAAACTAATCACAGTTTGAAAATTCCGGAAGCTGTACGCTACTGCGCACTTACTCATCGATTTGAATCTCCCACCTAAGGCGACGGCGAAGGCGACGAGTGTTTCAACTAATTCGCACCTTTTTGTTCCACACCAAATGACAATGATCCACTATGGTCGGCGGAATGTACGTCTCGGCGAGTGGCAGAACATATTAATTTGATTCCTTTTACGTTCGTCATAGGCGCTATTTAAAATAGTGGGGCTTTTCCTCTTTTTTGTAGCAACGTTCCGTTATGATTATGAAGCAAACTGCCTTTTGGGTAGATTTTTAATTCACGTGACACAGCGACAAACATCGTAGGAAAAATGTCCAATAATAAGACCCTCACGAAGAGGTCAGCGTTTTACGACATTGTACTGTGCTGTTTGCGAAAAGCATTATTTTATTTTCGTCAAACGGCTGTCGGAAGGTGTTTGTTTGACATTGTTTGACATGGTTGTTACATATTTTTCGCTTGACGCCCACCCTTTGTTGAGTTGGTTCAAAGGCACGATGAATAAATAATGGGATATTTTAAATACAAATCGAAACGGAAGAAGGGAACTGAGTTTGTCCTTGCGTCTAAAGCTTGTCGATACATTTTTTACTTTTATTTTTTTCTTAACATAAAAGACTATTTTAAACCATTTTGCAACCGTTCATTTTTGGAAATTGGATGAATCAACGGTGATTGATTTAGAGTAATCGAAACATTTGTAATCCACTTTTAAAAAAACACTGTCGTCAATTGCCGCAAAATCAGCTGAACCCCTTCTGGCCAAGCACGAACCTTCATTGGGGGTCGTTATTGTGACCGTTTCGCTTGTCGCTCTCGTCTGGCTGATTGTGATCAAGAGGGTCTCGGGTCGATAAATCAACGGAGCACCCTTCACTGCAAAGGCCTTAACCGGTGCCCTCGACACAGGAGGTACGGCCCTGCAAAATGATTGACAATTTGCACAGTGCCTTGTTGGCTCCTTGATCCTGTTCTGACTTTGCCCAATTATAAGAACCGCGAGCCGAACAAGGTTAAAGTAGCGCACAAACGCTGATGAATGAAACGCTTTTCCGGCCTTTCGTCAGCTGATGGCTCCCGGCCATCGGCTGTTCGGCGCTGTTGGCACGCCATCCCACTACAGCTGCTATGCGGTACGGTGCTGACGATATTTTGATTTTGAAATGTACCGTTCGTGCTTCTCTCAAGTGTATCGCAAAGCAAAAGTCACGAACTTTTACTTTCATCCTATGGTTCCGTGGAACAGTGTCATAGCTGTTGGATAGATGCTATCATGCGACGGCGGATGTCTTTTTACCATAACAGGCTTTTGCCATGGATCCGAAAATGCCGCACGATGACAATTGAGCCGTGAGCATATCCCTTCCATGCCTTCGTGTCTTGCCAGCGCAATCATCCCGTGCTGGTCCACGGCATGGCGAAGAACATAAACAGAGCGGTTTTATTGCACCGTACGGCGGTGCGTTATTGCTTCGCCGAAGGCCCTGCTAGGTCGCCCAGCGCCCGATCGTGGGGCCCTTAGGTGACCCCGAGGTGTTTTCATGCCATCATGAGCCCATCGAGTGCGCTCTCCAAACAAACGGAACAGTACCGTTTCAATCACGGCAGTACTTGGCAATCGGTGAACCGGTCCATAAATTGCGACTGCATGAAACCAAGCAAGCTACGACGGCGAGGAAGATTGGAACGCCTGCTGGCTGAATCCAACAGGCTGTACTTGGCTAGGATTGCCGGTTTTTGCTCAATCCACTGCCAGCGACGAAATTTCGCGGTCGTTTTTTCGGGAGCGCCCTTTCGGAGTTTGCTTTGAACAAATTTCACCGTTCTATCGGTGGTACCGTATCCTGCACCGTGTTCGTGCCGAACGTTTACCTCGTGTTCCAGTTCCGGCATCCCCACTGGGCCGCGTGGTAACTTTACTAATTTTAAATTGCATCCGGTTCCGGGCGGAGTGTTGATTACCGGCAGTCGAAGCACTTTCGTTGCATTTCCGTTTCAGTCAGGCGGAGAACTTCATTTGGACAGGGCGCGAACGCTGGTAAGTACAGGATTCTTGTCTTACTACTCTTACACCTCAGCGACCTGTTTGAAGCTTGCAAATAGTTCAAGTTTTGGACGCGGTTCTCGACAGCACAGGAATCCTGGGTAGCCTAGACGCCGCTTGGTTAATTTGGTGTTCGCTTGGTTTGTTTGCAGCCCATCGCTTGGAGACATTATTATTTAGTTATTTATTTAAATCAATATCGATATTGGAAGTGCAGTGCAGTGGAAACGATGTCGCTACCCAAAATAGGCCGAATCTCAACGCCACAACCCCATTATATGCCCGGGTAAGTGTTTGTAAACTAATAAATTCCAAAGCCCATTTTTAAAGACCCTTTTATAGGCAAGCTCTTCGAAAGTGTGAAGTACTGTGTGCGTGTTAATGTTTTAATTAAAATGGCACCATTTTTATGATTAACATCTTAAAGTACACTGCAAGCCGGTGACGTGCATGCCCCGGTTCTGGATAGTGCAGGTTCTTTGCGGTTTGCACGAGAACATAACATGCTGTGGTGTGTTATAGGCGGCTTTGTTCAAGTTAGCTTGAATCACGCAATGTACACGACCTGGCGTAAGCCAGGTCCTCCCCCTTAGGGTGTCTTTATGCGGCGGTTTTGCGACATGCCAAGTGGCAGTGAGATATTTACCGCCCGCGGCACCATAAAAGTTACACCGCGAGGCGCTTCTTTTGTGGCGGATGGGATTTATCGAGCCATTCGAACTGGCGTTCCGGCCGATTGCCAGCAAAATGTGCAAATGGTATCGAGCGCGGGTATTGGAATTAATGGCATAGCGTTTCAGTAACTCATGTGCAAATTACCATTTGGCCATGAATTCCGCGCCAACACTGAACTTGTCTTGACCGTGAGAATAGAGACAACTGTGGCGATGCATCATGTGCTTTGCAGGAGTGGAAATCGATAACCTTGGCGCACAGAAAGTGCTTAAATAATTGGATTGTCATCGTGACGTACTATCTCGCGCCCAAGGGCTACCAGGCGCCTCCATTAACCAAGCACGTGTTTCATTACTTCTAGGTACACCGGTTACTGTCCCCAGTATATGTATCGCATTGGTAATACGTATTCATCGTTGACTCATCGTTTACTGATCGACCCCACGGTGGCCCATTCGGAAAACTTAGTTCTTTCCGATCGAACCAACGATGGTTGGACCGTAATTATCTGCCCTCTGGGCAAGTTTAGACCATTTGGTGGGACACTCTCAATACTTTCTTCCCCGACTCTCTGGCGGTGGACAGGTGGAACGCGTACCGACCGCCACACAGCTCGATGCCGACGATCGACGACGGGAGGATGACGATCTGCGGGACACCATCTACCACCAAACGCCGATGCCCGGCTACGAGGGGTACATACCGAGGACGAAGGACAAGTTTGGCAAGCGGTACGCCGTAACGACGACGGAAGGGTTATCGGAGTTCGAGCGAGACTGTCAGCGTACCCGGGCACAGCTGAAGCGGTTGCGGCACAGGGTCGCACAACCGATTTCAACTATTTCGAAGGCCAGTTTGGGTGAGAGAATGGTAAGCCCCTTGGCCTTGGATTGAAATGTAGACCCTTTCAATACGCGTTGCCTCGATTATTCCACAGTTTTGCCTGAACGATTATGAAATTCCCCTCCGAATGGTCCGGCCCGATGCCCTGAGTGTGGTGAAGGAGGTGCCAATGGAGAATCTGCCTCCGTTGCCCGGTCTTCCGTACTTTTCTCGAGACACTCCACCACTGCCGATGCTGCCGACCGGTCATCTGGAAAAGTGGACCAAACTAGGTAATGTTAATTGAGAGGTTGAACGGAAGGGATAAGGAGCCAAAATTTAGGTAACGCACATTCGTAGCTCAACGAGGAATGTAGGACGATTTTGCATAAGTGTTTTGTAGTCAAAGTTCCCGGGTGCAGTTTAATAAATGTTGACGATCTTTTCGATTCCGATCGTTGCTATAAAGTTGATAGAAAAAGCTGGATAAGAAGTGAGATTGTTTGTTTTTGCATGATTCGCCGTGCGATGCATGGCCAATGGGTGGGATGCCCACCCGTTGCAACCGTCAAATGGTGGGCTGTTTTCGCTTTCACCCGATACGCAGTCGATCATTGGCATTGGCCTAGTTTTGTACTTTCTTGCCTTCGTAGTCCGTATGGGACGAAACGATTCGGCCTATCGGCTCCATTCGGCTGAATGCCAATGTTTGATCGATAGAAGTGACAGTTTAGGCTTTATCGGTGGGTTCGGCCCTGCAAAATTGCATTTCGAGCCTTATTCTGCGGTCAGACGCGGTATCGTACTTCAACAGCATGTCTTACGCTACAAGTTCGTGTGCGCTGAGAATAGGCGCAAGTCTTACAGGACGAAAAGCGAGACTGTGTCGATGTTACTGACCGTTTGTTTTCCCTCACAGGATACACCGGACATAAACCATTTTTGTGGCCACGCTTTGGTGAAGCAAACGTGTCGCTCACGTCGAAAGCACTGTGTGATTTTACCAACAGCTATCAGCACCGGAGAAGCACGGAGTGGGAACCGATAGCGATCGCTGGCGTCGGTACAACACAGCCGTCGGCCCGGGTGAACGAAATCTACCACAAAACGATTGGCCTGGTGCCCAACTATCAGGGACATGTGCCAGGGGCTACGTTTAGGTAAGCATAGTTCAGGGGGCGGAAAGTGAAGTGCTTCCTTTTACTAATACGTAATCCGGTGCAGGTTCGGGAAAACCTTCGGTAACGATAGCAAGGACGCGAAAAAGTATCTCAAACGATGCTAATGCTGCCGGATCCACACCAAATGCTCGTGATCAGTGATCAGTGATAATATATTTGCTAACGAAAAATGTAACAACACGGCTTATGACAAAAACGGTTACTAGTAACTGGGGTTGGAATGTACGCGGCCCCCCTTTCACCTAGTCGGTGGCATTTGATGCAATCTCTAACATTGTTTTAATACACGTAAGTTTTTCCCGTGGCTTTCCCTTGGCCGCACCACGACGTTCTTCTTCGCTTCCGATCGCTTTCCATCCTTTCCAGCTGACGTACGATTTTCCGGTCAACTCCAAACCCGGTCGGGAACCGTTCATCCGCAGGGAGTTGTTGTGGAAATCGCGACACAAAAGATCCGCCACTCCGAACGAGTTGTTCATCGTGGTGAGAATGACTCCCGTCGGTCCCGTCGCGAGCCACCCGGAAGCGTACAGACCGGTTTCGTACTTGTCCTCAATGTCGTCGATCGTTTGGTCACTGCCAGTGAGGATCCGTTTCAAAACGCGACCTAAAAGTAGCGATAAAATTATGCGGATGCGCGCTTAGTGGAGCACTGGTTCAGTGTCGTTACCGCTCGCGTTATTAACACGCCCTTTCTGGTCATCAAAATTGATATGGTTGTCCACACTGATCGCCCGGTAACCTATGCTGCGACAAACGAGTTCCGTAGGAATGGTTTCACGTTGCTCGGTAGCAAACGCTCTACCATCAGCGACCTTGTTTACTGCATACTCTACGGCCTCTACTTTGCCCTGGCCAACAATACTTAATGGTGAGCGGTAAAAGATTGGCAAAAATTGTTTGCCCGATTGTCCAGCGTTCGTCGTTTGCTCCGAGAGGCTTTTCACCATGAGTTCCGTGATACGCTTTCTCGGTCGAGGTAGATTTGGTATGCTTTCTTCAACGTCTGTGGTGGAAAGAATGGTTTTTAGTTTGGAAAATCGATCGGCTGAGAAGAGTGTCCTTACGATGAAAATCATCCAGCCGCCAGGTAGTTCTGCTGGTCCCTAGTTTGAGCATTTCTCGTAGCTCCTTGATTGTAAACGCTGCCTCCAGAGGCCCTCTACGACCAACGAGATGAACCGTTTTGATGTTACTTTTCGACAGAGCTTCGAGGGCGTACTCGGTTATGTCTGTTTTCTGAAAAGAGGTCAGTTAAAAAAACGATGGGCAGCACCCCGGCCAATATTACCTTCAGTTCATCCACGCTTGATAGTACGATGCGAGCAACATCGACGGCAACATTTCCCTGACCCAGCAGTGTCAGCGTGCTCCCGCTCAAATCCGGGTTTAACTTCTCGAATCCTGGCAATCCGTTGTACCAAGCGACGAACTCTCGAGCCGACAGTACGTTTGGCAATGTTTCGTTCGGAATCGCCAGTGTGTTATCCTTTTCAGCTCCGTAGGTCTACAACAGTTTAAACATTTATGCGGACAATAACATGAAACAAGCACGTGGCTTTCAGAGGCATTTTGCTCACCAGAACCACAGCATGATATCGTTCACGCAGCTCGGCCAGTGTGAAATCTTTCCCCAAGCTTAAGTTTCCGAGAAACCGAACACGGGAATTTTCCGCCGTTTTGGTGAACGTGTTGATGACATTTTTAACCTCCGGGTGGTCTGGAGCCACGCCGAACCTAGAAGAGAAATATGTAAGTCAACGCGCTACGTTGTCTATCGTGGATGAGTTACCTCACTAGACCGAATGGAACGGGCAATTTTTCTACGATGTCTATATGTGAATTGTCCAGATGCTTCAGGATGTACTGTGCGGCGTAGAATCCGGCCGGACCAGCACCGACGATGCAGATCCGTCGCTGGATGCTGCTGGAAGATGTGCTGGAAGATCCGCAACGGTAGCTTTGTGCTACTTTCGGCGACCTCACAAAAGGAGCTATTTTACGAAACATTATCATCTACAAACGTTGGCACTAGTGATGGCATACATAAATTGTCACAAATATATTTCTCTAACACGAGAAACGATAAAAAGCGGATTGTGTTATCTCACTCGGTCTGATAAATTCCGCAGCCGATCGTAAAATTGTGACGATTGCTGGGAAAGCTTTTGTTTACGTACAGCAGAGTGAAAGAAAACCGTTGACAGCACAGAGAAAAGAGCAAACAAACAAACATTAAAAAAGGTCAGATTTGTAATTTTTTAATTTCGAACGCTTTATTTATCGGTTTCACACGATTCTAACTAAAGTTTGTAGATAAATTGTACTACAAACTGTTTTATAATCCTTTGGAAATGTTCAGATTCGTTACAGCATCGCTGGTGTGTGTCTTGGCTAAGATCGCAAGCTGTCAAACCTGCCAAACTGACAGTTGGACAGTTCCGATGCAAAAAATCGGAACACATCGGCACGCGAAAACGTGAACATTGGAAAATAGTGAAAAATTCACAGAGCGGCTGAGTTTTGTGGCCACGGATCGTGCGAGTGCTATGGTAATTGCTTAGCCTGCCAGTGTTTGATTCGGTTTCACTGTGACTCGTTTGCGAAGTGCCCAGAGCAAATATGTATCACCTTAAGCCGGTGCAGACCCGGAATGATGTTTGCGCTGTTCCAACCTGCATGTACTCCTTGAAGCCGGTTTGCACGTTTTCGTTTGATCGTGGCACGGACAAACAATCGCCCGCCAGCGTCGATCCGCTGTCAGCAGAAATCGATAATTTACTCAAAAAGGTTTTGTACACTACCATTCCATATCGTAGAGTGTTGTTTAGCCTCCCATTTGAATTGCTCTCATACACTATCTTCTGCTTCGCGGGGGTCGTGGGAGCTTGATTTCATCACACTGTCTCTATCGACATTGCAGGTAGAAAACGACGAACTGAGCATGCTGGCAGAGAGGCAGCAACGTGTGCTACAGCAGCTTGCGGATTTGAAGAAGGAACTTTTGTCGATGCGCACGGAGTTGAAGTTGAACAACAAAACCTCATCGCCATCGTCAAAAAGTGCCCCTGTGCAGTCGAATGCCAAACTAACGGCTGAGCCCATTAATGTTAGTATGATGCAATCGCAATCGTGTAGCTGTTTCTAATCCGTACGTTTCTCGATTCCGATAGCTCATCTACTTGCAAGATTTCGTGGTAAATGCAAGCCCCAAGTACATACCACACAGTCTGCTGGCCCTGAAGAACCTGTGGAAAGATCGGCTGAACTTGCAGGTAGAATGTTTTACTCATTCGACGGTTCCGAAGCTGAGCGATGAAGCGATCAGCTTCCAGCAGGCCATTACAACGAACAGCACCACTGTCGCTAACCTTCCCAACATCAAAGTGACCCTGATTTGGAAAAATGGTTCGTCCAAACATGACCGAATGTGCCATGTAAAAATTTTGCTAATTTCTTTCTTTTACGGTTTTTTCTTGCTTCAGTTGGAACGTACACGGAAATGATCACGTCTCCGACCGCCTACGTCCCAATCTGTGGCGAAGTGAACATCCTCCGGTACCTTTCGCGCTGCGGTCCGAGTGAATTCAACTACGAGCTGCAGGAGAATGTGGTGGAAGTTGATTCCATTCTGGACGCGTGCTATCTGATGATCAACAAGCAGGACATGAAACAACGCCAACAGATCCTCCGGACGCTTGGTGCGAAGTTGGGCAAAACGGTCGGCTTCGGTGGCGGTGGCGAGGTGGTGTCGTTATGTGATATCGCCTTTACCAGCGCCATCAAACAGGTCAAGCACACGGTTACTAAGGACATCAATCCCAACATGGCCAAGTGCATTGCGCGTGTGACAACCGTAGTCGGGATTTAGGTGGCCTCTCTGCCGTGTGCTGCAATGGATGTCCCCTTGAGTGCGTGAGTGTTGCTCCTCATCTTACTATCTACCCGTTTTACTAACGCCGGAGATGAACTGATCAAAGCAGGCACACTCTTTACGGTGCTTGGTTTTTGGGAACGTCCTCGTTCGCAAAAATCAAACAATAAACGAACGTTTTATTGAAGAAAATATCCTAAATTAAGTAACAAATTATAGTTTAGATTGTAATGTGGTTAATTTATCAGCTAATGTTTCATTTGTCTTCCTTCGTTGGTTTCGAGTTAGATTCTAGCGTAACTATCACATTTCAAACTGAGATGATGTCCGTATACAGGACGAGGGGTGGCTTTAAGTACGTTGGCCCTAAACGCAACTGGAGTGGATTAGGGCATTTTCATAATCAACCACGGTAACTTGCCGTACTTCCGGTAGCGATAGTAATCGTACGCCAGCTTGGCAAAGATCAGTACGATCAGTGAGGCGAACACGATACTGAGGGAGTTGTAGAATGCGGCCGTGTTGTGCTCCGACTCCCGGCAAATGTCGTTCGGTGTGAGGGTCAACACTGGAAGGTACTGCTTGCTGCCGTCCTCATCATGGATGAAGTAGCACGTAATGTTGCGTGTGTCCGCGACCAGCGATTCGTGTTTGCGCAGAAACCGTTGAAAGCGTATCGCAAAGCGGCACCCGCAGCGCCACGGGTTGTTCGAGAGATACAACTTTCCCACACTCGGATTACGTTCTATCGCGTGCTCGACAGTATAGACGCGTATCTGAGAACGGGACAAATGGCGACTTTGAATTGATTTCGTCCGATCGTATCACACAAAGCGAGGCACAACATACCCGGTTGAGTTTGTTTCCCCGCAGGCTGAGGATCCGGAAATGGTCCAACCAAACCGTATCCTCCAGAATGTCGATCGAAGTAATCCGGTTGTGGTCCAGGAAGATGTCCTGCACACTTTGGTAGTGCTCGTTGGTCGTCAGACTGTCCACCGAATCGAGCTTGTTGCCGGAAATGTGCAAAACGGTCGTATTCCCCGGTAGATACTGCGGCAGTTGGTAGAATCCCCGATCGCTACAGTTCACCATGATCATCGGGTGAAAGGACATCCCGTTGTCGCTTAGCCGCAGAAAGGACACGTGGCAGCTACAGTTCCAGATCTCCTCATGCATGCAGCTTTCCTGTACGACACGCTTATATTCCATGGCCGTCAGCACCGGCCGTCCGGTGTACTTCCAGTCCTTGCACACCCAGCTGGGACCGTCGACGTATTGCTGGGAATGCTCCCGCAGCAGCCAGATCATGTCGTTGGTGCAGTTCCACAGATTGCCTGACCGATGTAGTGAGAAATAGTAATCTAGAACATTAAAACCAATTCCCCTTGTGTCCACCAGGAGGGGTTACCTTGAAGATAGATATCAACGTGGCCGCTACGGAAGCGATACTGTTCAATCTGCTCCAGCTCGTTGCCCCGCAGGTTCAGGACCTGCAACTGCTCCAGGTCGTAGAATGCATTCGCATCCGTTTGATTCAGGCGCGTTCCGGTTATGTTGACCATCCGGAGATACGCGAGCGAGGGAAAGTTGTGCGCCAATCGTTGCAATGAGCGGCCGGTCAATGCGAACCGTTCCAACCGCGTCCGTTCCAGCTTGGTCAGCACCGTTGGGTCGAAGCTGCGCACGGGCCAATCGCACAGTATCAGCTGACGAGTTTGGTTCGCCCTCCCTATGGCCTCTATCCGCTTCATATCGATACCACGGAAGCAAACCGTAGTGTCCGGTGGGGCGAATTGGCAGACGGGACGATGGACGCCGACGCTATTGGGGAGCGGGGGTCGCGTCGAGCACTCTGCGATGGCCACGTTTTCGACCACGAGATTCTGTAGACTGAGCGGTAGCTGGGCCGTTACAATGGGCACGATTGTCCTGCGAGAAGCCAAAGCGCGGGGGAAGGTTCTGTTTTATTTCGTTCATTAAAAAGAATAAACAAGTGGTACAATCGAACGGTCGCTGCTGTTGTTGGTAGCGCCGCTCAATCAATCGGCCCGCTCTGGGGATGCTTCAATTTGTGTTGATGAGTTCAGCAGGGGGCAAAACGAAGACGTAGCGAAAGCAATAAAAACGGCCATAGAAGATGTCCACACAGCCCTTGGGGGATTCTTTGGAACTCGCTAACTGTGTACCGGTGACCTTTTTGTCGCCCTTGCCGAGGGATCAAATTTGTCGGTCGCTTGAAAAACACGTCCCACGTCTGCCGGGGCTTTTTTGTTGGTTTTGTTTTGGTTTGTTTACAGTCGTTTGAATGTTTCTTCCATTTTTCTGTCTCCAATATTACAGAGCAAAGCGAAATCTTCGCTGTAATGCTTCACTGCCCGAAACGTTCTCCGAAGCTTAAAGCCGCCGCCGGCCTGGGAGTTCCCCATCCGTCCGGTTTTAGGTTTGTGATGCTACGCAATATTCTTTTCCCAGCGATATGCAAAACTCACGCGCTGCGCCTATCTTTTAAATGGACAATTTTTGACAACGGACAATCGAATAAAAATTGTTAAAACGATATTCCAGCATCGCTGACCAGACGGTTTCGAGTGGCCCTGACTCAGTGGCCAGTGTTTGCCTCTTTTGCCCTCTCGATGGGAGTAACCCTTTTTAATTTTCGTTCGTATTACAAAAAAGGTTCGTTTCGTTCAAATAGCTTTCGCGGGCTAAAATGTCGTTGGTCATTGCCACAGTCAGCAGCGCGTCCATTCATAGGTATTTATAGAGGTTTTTTACGAAACATGCATTGATTTGTTCAATGTCATGGTCGCACCCACCCACCCGGGTGTGGTTAACAATTTACACAAAAAACAACCATCCGTTGGGCCCTTTTTTACGATGTACTCGTGCAGACTTACGGTTTTAGAAGCCTCGAGCCTCGTATTTTATACGATTTCAGTTTCCATAGTGGAAATATTTGAAACCGCATCGAAAAAAAGTACACGTTCGAAGCGGATTATGGAAGCGCTGTATTGATTTTAATCGACCGCAGATTCCACAGGTTTCCCCGAAAGCCTTAGAACACCCACGAGGAAAGGGTTCGAAACAGGGTGCTGGTGCCGCTGACGGAAACAGAAAAATGACGTGGGTTGTGATGTGTGCTGGTTATTCAGACGCGCACACCGCTTTTGAACGGGAGTAAAAGGGATGTTTCCATAATGTAACGTTTTTACGCGGGATTCGAAGTGTATCTGTGGATGCAGGCATTGCAGGCGATGGCATGAAGTGGTACCAATCTGACGAAGGAGAATGAAGAATTCGTTGAATGTTTAATATGAATGAACGTTCCTCTGTGCAAACTGACCGCTCGTTAGCTCTACAGTCAACAGTGTGTCACTATCCGAGTTATTGGGGCGTAAACCCAGCCATTGGCATTAGGAGCAGTCCATGTTAGCCTGAATTCCAAGATCCAACATGGCTCATCACGAGAATCCAGAGTACGTGCGACAGGATAGAGTTAAACATGGAGCAAAGTTTGTTGGCAAAGTTGAGTTGTAAGAGAGATTAGTTAGAACATTCCGCTCGGAGTCACATTTTGCGTGCGGGGGCCACATGTCGGGAGCAGAATCGACCGCACTCGAGTTCGGAAAGGTTCAGAAAATCCTTTCAGAATCATCGCCGATACGGCCGATGATAATTGCCTTTTAAACCCGTTCTTTTCCTCTACTTTCGAAGGACTGAACTCGTTAAAAGTAAATTAATTATCAGAGGGCTTGTAGCTCGAGCTCGGCAAACGATAAAATAAACTGCTGGCGACGCGACGGTCTGTTTTATTGTTTTAATTTCATGTGGATAATGTTTAAATCTGAATAGATAACACACGTCGCGTGTGGATAGATCACGTTACGGTGGTTTGAAAACATTAGCTTAATACAGCCGCCGGCGTCACGATACTTATCCGTGTTGCCATGGTGAAAAATCATACCTGAAGTAATGTTCTTCCATCAAAGATACCGTCAACTTTCTGGGGAGTGTTTTCGACCTCTTGGCAGACTCTTTCAGGCACTACTCTTTTCTCACGCACGATACAACCGCATGATCCGTTGTCAACCAAAGCAGACAACACTTTGCAGGTGGCCCAAAGTCTATTGTCATCAAGTCTCTCTCTCTGTGTGTATATGGATCTTTCCAGTTTCCCCGTTCGTTCCGACGGAACAAGGGATTATGTACCGAGCAACCCATTCGCTGCCGGTGGCCGGAACAAATCGTCATCGTTATTAGCGCCTCCAAAAATATCTCGTCCTCTAACAGCAACGATAAACAGTGGAAAGAAGAGTACCGGCTGGAGCATATTTTGTGGTTCCCTTAAGCGGTATGTGGCGTTGTGTGTGCATTGTGTATTCACACCGAAATCACGTACACAAAGGTCGCGGATTTCCGTAGGCTTCGCTGATCACTTCAACGAATCCACGGGAACGGATACAGAGGGCACGTACAAATCACGCTTTAACCAACGGGAACAACGGGCATATGGGTTGAGATTATTACCAACCACGTGCAGCAAGGACCTTCACCCACATTACGTCCGAATTTGGGTACCAAACACGGAAACCCTAAATGAACCGGTTTCTCTCCGGTGGCTGTGCGAGCAGAGCATATGGACGAACAAGAACAGTAGGCTATGCAGGGAGTGGGTTTGTTTGGATTTAAAATTCACTCACAAAACAACCACAAGCACGTTGATAACGACGACGCTGATGATGCTGGTAATCCGTCGACGAACATTGCCCCGGTGATGCGTGGCTGAAGGCGAGGTCGTCTGGCTCGAGAGCTTCATGGCTTTGATGTGGCGAGAGTCAAACTGCTGCTTCAAGTGTTCTATTGTTCTTACTCGCTTTCCATAAACTTCACGCACTTTTGGATGATCATTTGCGATTGAGTGACAAGCAGTGAACGCCTTCGGAACACAGCGCGCTTTTAAAGCACATCCCGAGAACTGAGGCCGTGGCACACGCGCCAATAAAACTTTAAAATCCCTTCACGGGAGAGGCACGCGTCCGTACGGGTCGCGTTTCGCACGGCGACTGATAAAACGGCACGCGTGATAAAACATCGTGTCCGCCGGAATCCGCCATTCGGAGGTTCGCGCGAAAGTTTCTTCGTGTGTCTCCATAATCGGGCCAACCGTGTGCGCGGGATTACAGATTCGTCTTCGTAGGCTCTCGCTATCAATCTTGCTCTCTGTCTCTCGGGCGCGATTTGTTGACCAACCGAGTTTTTGTCGAGTTTGTCCTGTGTGTTTGTCGCGCCCACAGACCTCTCCTGACGATCGATCCCTGCCTGGAAGGTCTGTCGGACGGCTTGCGAAAGAATGTTTGGCGTTTTTATGTTTATTTTGATTTCCGTGGCATCCGAATTCGAAACACAGTTTCAGGCTCGCAGAGTAACGTGGGCTGGCGGCAAAAGGACTCGGCTCTTCTGTGGCCATCAGCAAGGGTGTATTCTACTGGGTGCAATATGGAAACTGGGAGCGAATGGAGGCGCACTAGTAGCTGATGGAGGCGCATTGTCCCCTACGGTGCACGGTGGTACAGACAGCGTTTGTTCAAATCATCCGAACCAAAACTGTTGTGGAAGAACTGAGTTCGAAAGTGTATGGCCAACCGTTGGCACTCACCACGTGACACGGTGGTGCAGCCTTCGAGCGGTTATCAAGCGTTGTCCGTTGTGACCGATTCCCGGGACGTGCTAATTGTTTAGCACACGTTCTAAATGCGCTTAGGGTTGGTAAATAGACCAACAAAATTAGTATGCAAATCGTTTGATGAAGGCAAAAGGGGGCAGAGTTGAAGTTGTTGTCAGTGATCGAGACCAATTGTTGCAACCGACCCTTTTTTATTTTCTTAATTTACGTCATATCTCCAACAGAATGAATATTGTTAAGTAGCATTTTTGATTGATATATTGACTTGTTCACTCCGCACGTGCGTCACGAAAGGTGGACCAGAATGTTGTGATCGCTACAATTCACCGAACAAAAAAACAAAAACGATCCTTCAATCAGTTCTATCATATCTTATCTAATCTACGCAGTTAATAGCTCCCGGAGCTGAGGGACACGATAACGTTCATTTCAGGTTTACAAGAACGAGCAGAAACATCGTGAAATTCGGCAGATTCCTCGACGATAGCCACGTCCCTGGCACTGCTCCATGCAGGTTGGGCTGGCACAGGTAAGCGTTTGAACCATTCCGGCACGTGACTGCGCCAAGAGCAATGCTGGCGGGACGACGGCAAGTGAATCTGGTACAAGTTTCAGTGATGATTAGCTTCAAAACTAAATCTCGCCTTGCTCCACTTCCGATTGCGCTACGGTGCTTACCCATCGGATTAGCGGCACTGAACGAGAGTAGTCCCACAAGCAGCAACAGCGAAGCGCTAAGTAAGGTGGCGATTGCGGACAGAAAGCGCATGGTCACAGGATTTGTTGAAAATGTCCGAAAATAACCGTGTGTCGTAGACTTCCGCAGACAATTATCACTTTGACGAGACTGAGCACGTTTGGGTGGAAACAAAAATGATTTATATTTGGGCATAACACTTTCTGCGGTCGTTTCTGCTGGTGATGCTTGAGTACGACATTGTAAGTGATAAGATCAAACGATAGGCGAGAGAACCGCGTCATGTCGGGAATCGGCAGCTGCCAATCACACCGTGGAAGTGTTGCGACGGCACCAGGCGCGGCCTCCTTCCGGCCAGGAGATGTGTATATTTATGTTTCGAGGCCAAAATCGGAAAGACCAGGAACTGGCCGGCTGCATGGTTTGTAGCCTTCGAAGCAATCGAAGCATACGAGGTCAGTAAGGCTTTGCTTTTCGGCTGGGATGTGGGAAGCAAAACAAAAAATGATCGGCTGATAAAGTTGTTTATCGATAACTGAATTGTTTATTGATAACTTTGCACTTCAAATCATCTTCGATACGTTCACAATACGATACCACACGATAGTTCCCATCCTGTCATCAATTCCTTTCTTTTTTGGTAAGCTTTCTCCGTCTCGTCCAGCAGCTGAGCGCAGTAAAGCAAACACAGGGAGTTGTTGTAATTGAACACTGCGAACTGCAAATCTTCATCGAGCAATGCAGATATTGGCACCACGCCAATGATCGATTTGTCTTGTTGCGCTGCGTGGAGCGATGACGCAGATCGCGGCGCTGCGCAGGGCAAAAGGTCCACTTTTTCATAGATTCTTGATAGGTTTGATAAACCGTCCGGTCGCAGTCGGCGGAGGACCAGGCGCGTAGCGGATTGCTGTTCAATCGTCTCGAACACATACAACTTCAGCAGATACAGCATCCCGACACTGAACTGCGTCAGGAAGAGCCAGTTTTCCAACACCACTTGCAGATCGAGCGATGGACAAGCCGATCGTGTCTGCACAAGCTCCCTAGTTTTACGCAAGATCTGGTAAAAGAGGTGTTTTTCGAACCGATCGGCGTTCGTTTGATACGGGTATGCAAGAACGTTGACGGTGATTGTATCGGCACTGTGCAGAATGGGGCTGTCGCAGTTGTCGTTCTTAATGGTGAGATACAGATCGGTGGTAGCGTTCAGCAGCCGCAGGCAGCTAATGAGAGTGAATGTTGAATTTTCCACCCTCTCCACCGTTTTACCGACGCTAATGGCTACTTCCTCCCACCACGGGCGGCTACCGGCCGATGCAGGGAACCCATCAAACTGGGCTTCCGGTCTGATCACTCGACGTGTGAGTGTGAGATGATCGAGCCGACCGCGCAGTGAGAGAATTTTTTCCCGAACGTCCAACGTTGACGCTCGCACACGCTGATTGTGCGTACCGTGGCATTCTTCCTGGTGGGCGAGTATACCAAAGTAGCCACCGCGTACGTTAACGATCCGTTCGTTGGCGAGTATCTTTGTGATGCGATAGCGCTTGAAAAACATTTCCTTGGTCTTTTGCTTAAATGCTGTCAGTCTTTCGTTCTCGTGGGGTTCGTCGTTAGTGGAGCCGTAGAAGCGAATATTGTTCCGGATCACGTCCGTCTGCCAGCGAACGTAGCCGGCCGAACACTTGCTGAGCTGTTCAACAAACGATTCCGGCAAGTCGCCAATGTCAAATAGGCTCATACGGATATCGGCAGGATCATCGCATTGCAAGTAATCGTTGATTCTGCCAAGATACGGCTCGATACCGGCCGGTTTGCGGTAGTATTTGGCGATTACGTACACTTCCGAGTTACCCGCTTTCGAGGTGCATGGTTTAAAAACGTGCAATTCCTTGAAGCAGTGGTACAGCAGAAACAGTAAATTAATGCTCGAATGTTCGAAGAGAGTGAACATTTTCAGCACAAAGTGTCCCCCCGGGCCGAGCATGTCGAGTGCCGTCACGGTTTCGGCGAGATGTAGCCTCGCAACACGTTCCTCTTGTTCCGCGGGCACGTCCAGACAATCGATGGAACCATCAGCCGTCACGAGGTGTACCTATGGAGAAAAGAGTGTGTCTCAATTCAAGCACGAAACGCCCATAATGGACCTCCTCTGTACGGAACCTACCGTTGGCCATTTACGGCTGCGCTCGATGATGGCATTGCGATTTTCACGCTCCATTATGTTGCCAGTTCCGTCGACTCCGAAGCACCAAGAGTCGAGCGTGTGTCGAATGAAACGATCATCGGGGATCATATGACCGGGAGAGTTGCCCTCGTAGTACGGGTTGAGTGTGCTGGCGAACCATTCCCATCGTGTTCCCGGCGAACAGTTGAGCCGGATATAGTGATTTAGGGCGGTCACAAACGCTCCCGGAGCTTCGCACAAGTGCACACTGTAAAGGTGGTCGCCCGATTCCCTGGCCACCAGCTCGTAGGCCACCAAACACTCGTACAGTTTAGCGAACGCTTGCGTTACAAACTCGGCCCGTACATACGACTTTAATTCGTACAGTATCGGAGCCGATGAGCACCGTCGGCGTGTGTGCTCGTGCCAGCTTTCGATTGCGAAATCGTTCAGACGGTTCTTGATGTCGTTCAGATGGATCTTTTGCGCCTGCAGATGGTTCGAACGGCCTGGCGGAGTTTGAAACACACTGTCCAGTGGCGGAAGCACCGATTCTTCTGGCATAGGCTGAAAGTGGAACTTTTTCTCAAACTGTACGCCCACATCGTCCAGTGCGTCTTCTAATCGGCGCCGTTCGCAGAGCTCATCCTCAAACCCTGTCTCAAGAGGCTGGACATTTATCTGGTGCATTGTGCCACGGAGTAGAACGACGAGCGTGTGTTTTGGGTTGATTATTGGTCAAACCAAGCCGTTGAAGCTACGAAAGCCGAAACAACATTTTAACACAACATCTGACTAGGAATCGGATCGGAATATGTTCCGGCCTTCGACGATGTCAATGAACTGTCAATGTTTACGTTGATTTTTTGCATCCGGCTCGCACTGAAACCAGCTCAGGAAAGTGGAGTTTCTTGTTGTGCCTGGAGTTTCCTTTCAATTTGCAGGGAAAAGAGAAAATTGTGCTGTGATTAAGAAATAGTAGGGGGTTTTAACGTTCTTCTCGTGAATTTAATTCGCTTTTGCAATTGCAGAGCGCTTCGTTCGACGAGACGTGAAGTGCCGAACCGTACAGTATAAACCGCACAACGCCAGAACGTGATGGTGTGCGTAATTGCGCAAAACGTTCGTTGGTATTTTTTTTTGTGTCGTAACGAGCCGTCATCGCGCGTGAAGGCTTGCGTGAAGCAAGCTTTTTGACTGCTGCTGCCACTCGGGCTGTGTATCGGGATTTTCAGCCTTTTTGTGGGGGCCGCACTCCCGCCGATTGCTATCTACGTTTCCATCGGGTTTCCATCGTGTGTCCGGCAGGGTTTCCGCGGACTCGGTGACACAGCGATCGCTGCGCTTCGGCTGCTCCATGCTGTTCCGGCGGCGGTGAGCATTGATTGGCAGCCCACAGTGTGTCTGCCCTCCACCCGTTTTTGTCGGTGGCTTTAATTGGTGTGATTGACCGAAGTGGCCACTTCCCGGCACTAGCTGTGTGCGCGTGTGTACAGCGGCAGGCATGGAATCATCAACCGAGGTGGACGCGGCAGCCGAACGGCGGAAATCTAACGAGCAGTCGGAAGAGACTCACGAGCAGCAGCAGCAGCAACAACAACAAAAACAACATCAAAAGTCCAGTGACACGGAAGAAGCACCGCAACTAGTTGCCACCAAGTCGACCGATGAACCAAAAGAACGGACCGCAGAGCAGCAGGGCACCAAAAGCACGACCGAAGAAACGAAAGATCATCCGCCTGCATCCGACAACCTGAGCCAAGCTTCGTCTTCTACTTCCAAAGCGGCGGCTGCTGCTCCCCCGACGAACAGATCGTTCGAAAAGGTGCCGATCTTCGTGGTAGAGGATCACCATGAAGTGCTAACGTTCCTTTACCGTTGCCTGGGCTCGAAACATCTGCCACTGCACGGCAACCGGATCATACATTTTGACTCACACCCGGACATGTGCATCCCGAAGCACATGCCGGCTACGTACGTGTTTAACAAGGACGACCTGCTGGATAGTATCAGCATCGAGAACTGGCTCATGCCGACCGTTTTCGCGGGCCACGTACAGCGTATCGTCTGGATAAAGCCACCGTGGTCGGAGCAGATACCGAAGGGCAAATACGCGTTCCACGTGGGCGAATTCGAAGGCTCGATACGGACGGATGCCACACTGGAGTACTTCGTGTCCGAGGGCTGCTACCAGCCGGAGGAGAAGCTTGAGAACAAAAAGCGGCTCGAGCTGGAGGTGTGTGCGGTCGACGAGTATGCGGTGGCGGAGGATGCCGATCTGGCCGAGGGCTACATTCTGGACATCGATCTGGATTACTTTAGCACCCACAATCCGTTCCTGAAGATCTACGACCGGGTGCAGCTGTACGAGAAGCTGAAAGAAATCTTCGTCTCACCCGAGCTGGCAGACGACGCGGAAAATGATCTTAAAAAGATGCAACGTGTGGCTCGCGATCGCGAAGAGAAGCTCGAGTTTCTCGAGTCCATCTTCCTGTACCTGGAAGAGGTGGGCAATTTGAAGCATTTCCTCGTCGACTACCAGCAAGAGATTAGTGCCGAGTACGCGGGCCTGCTGGAGAAGGTGACGAAAGTGGTGCGGATGCTGAAGCACGAGTACAAGGAGGAAGAGATCGACTGGTCGATGATTTACGATGCGGGCTGCACGTGCGATGTGACGGATCTGCCGCATCACGAGTCGAGCCGGGAGGAGATTGTACGGATGGTACAGTCGCTTGAGGGCTTCCTGCGCAAGCTTCCCAGTGCGCCGGTCGTGATTACGATATCGCGCTCGAGCGAGGACGACTACACACCGGCCGAGCAGGTGGAAATGATACAGGAGATGGTTTTGAACGCACTTACAAAGTGCCTACGAGTAGAGCTAGACGACCCGATACTGTACTATAAGGATCAGGAACTTAATTTGTAAGACAATAAAACCTAACAACAGGCCCTTCCCAAGCGAACGTGTCTCGCGGTTTTTTGTCGTTGCTTCTTCTCCGTTCTATTCTCTAACCGGTTTTTATGTATAAAGTAGCGTTTATAAAGGAAAAATCACGTTTCCGCACCATTTTCCGATGTCCGGCCGCTCAGACAACGTTGTCGGCCAGATCGGATTGATTAAAGTTCTTCGAAATGATGCTAATCAGCAGATTGAGCGGCAGTACTTTCGTTTCGTCCTCCTGACGCAGGTCGTTGCGCACCGTAATGCAGGTTTTCGCAATATCGCGCAGCACGCTGTGTATGTACGGTTCGAGGGGCTTTATCAAACAGGACAAAATGGCGTAAATCCATTGCGTGATCCAATCTTTTCGGGGGCCCCGTTGTGCTTGTTTCGTGGCCGCCGTGGTCGTCACCGAGCTGGTGGCATCACCGACCAGGTCTTGATCGGACGACGGTTCGTCCTGTTGCGAAGTGACCGATCGATTGCCTTCCGCCGCCAGTTCGGACTCTTGCAGCCACTCGTGCAGATACTCGAGCAGAATCTCCAGGTTGCGCTGCGGTATGCTGAGCAGGATGCGAACGTACGGCAGATTGTTGGCGCAGTATTCGTGCAGTTGCTTCCGGTCTTCGAAGTTGAGAAAAACGTGCGTGCGCTGCAGGTTCTCGTCGTACTGCGGGCTGACGCGGTACGCGGTGATTGTGTCGCGCAGTTCCGAAAACTTTTTGTTCTGCATCGATTCCCACTCCTTGGTTGGCATCAGCGCTTGATGGGCGGAATTTTTCACCGGATCCTACAAAACAACGCATGATGAGCGATCAATATGCTGCCCTTTTGCCAGGCATCACTCACCACCGGCAGTGCGGCCATCCCGGAGAGCGTTTTCTCTGTGCCGCAAGATTGTGGTTTCGCGGCGACCATCACCATCGGGCACTGGCCGCGTTCGTACATCACCTTTTGCAGATACTGTTCCCCCGTTTCCGGTGTCTGCTCGGGATCAAAGTTTTCGTCGGGTGGGTCGACCGCCAGGGCCGGTTTCTGGATCATATCCACCTCCATCCTGCTCACTAAGCGCGCGCGTATGCTTTTCGCGGACGGATTGCTTCCCCGCGTTCGTTACCGGAAGGTGCTTTCGTAATTCTTCAGTACTCTAGAGCTGGCACACATACGCCATCGTTCAACGAAGCACAAAACGCGAATTTCTGTACGTTCCCAAAAACAAAACAAAATCCGGCGTTGATTTGTTTTATTCTGTTCCGAAGCTGTTCTCGGCAACCAGCGCTTGCTTGTCAATAAGGTGCTGGTGTTTACAGCTGCGGGTTGAAAGATTACCACCCATCTAGTACACTGGTTGAAATCTCGAGGAGACAGTTGGCATCTAAACCGTTTGTTTATCGTGTAATTCTGTGCAATGAATCGTTTTTTCGTGTGTAAAATAATGTAATGTGTTCTTGTGATGTGCTGCAATGTGGCGACGTTGCACGGGAATACTCGGTCTCGGGATCGTGCAAACGGTGATCGTGAATGTGCTCATAATACGGCACTTTTCTTTGCAACCCGCTGGTCGATGGTTGCTTAGTGCGTGCTACCTCGTTGCTGCCACCTTTTGTTTGGCTCGCAGCAAATGTGCTCGGTGCGTTACCGTCCTGATTGTTCCTCAGTTCCTGAGCAAACGGGGACGCGCTGCCCTGATCGGTTACATCTTCCTGCTGACCGTAAGTGGACCAACCGCGAACACGATGCGGAATGTGGAAGTGCTAGGGGAAACATTAAGCTGCACCCAGCAGCAACTGAAGGCAGCGATCCGGGAAACGGTCCAAGCGCTGAAGGTGCCGTTCCGGGCGATGAAACAGATTATCGATAGTACGCTTAAGACGGTCGAACGATCGTTCATGAAGGTCCAACAGACGCTGATGGAGATACTAAAACTGGTGAAAAGAATTCGTACGCCATATCCCCGCCGCTTGCTATGTCCCTTACCTTGAAAAACAAAATATTATGTTTTGCGTTTGCAGTACACTCAATCAAGAAGGCCTACGATTGGCTACGAGATGTGGTGGCGATCTGCAATGACCAGCTGGGAAGCCCTTCCGAGCGGTGCCTCAATTCGCTTGATAAAACGATCGACGGTTGTAAGGAAGAAATGGGAAGCATGGACTTTTTGTGTGAAGTAACGCAAGTGGCCAAATCGATCTGTTACGGTGCCACGATGGTGGACTATTTCTGTGAGCTGATCGATTTCGTGAGCGATAGTATCGTTGATGAAATAGAGCAAGGTAAACCCATCCAAGCCATGCGACGAGAAGCTTCTGCCACTATATACTCCGTCTATCGGTTCAGGCATTCAGCAGCTCATGCAATACATGGAAGATCTGTTTCGGGTCAAGGTAGAGTACGATCATGCGTACGACTTCGCGACGAACGCATCAAAATCGTTTGCAGAAATAAGAGCCGATATTAGGGCCGAGATTGCTCAACGTACGTTGCCACTTCGAAGAACTTTCAATTTGCTAGGAGTGGTCACCAGTGGGTTCTTCATTTGCATTCTAATCAGGTTCGAGTAGTTTCTACAATCTTCATTTCGATGCTATTATCTGTTTTTTTTTCACCATTTGCCAGAGCAATTCAATACCATGAAGCCTTTCTGGAGCGGGATGAGTTTGATAACATTTTCCTAACGAAAGAGTTTTACGAAATAGAAAAGCGACGCGGAGAGTTGAATGTGGAGCCATTACTTCCGCTGACTCGCAAAGAACGCCATCGCTACGTACCTGTGACTTCGCTCCATCTGACGTGGAAGGAACGTCTTCGAATAGCAAAGTCAGCCACATTTCTACTTATTTCAACCGTACAGATTGCCTGTCAGCTGTTTTCGGATTATGCCCTCTACTGGTTGCTGACACTCATCAAACAATTTATGCACCAAGAATCGAATCGTCTTAATGGGTCAAGGTTTGTGAGCGTTGGGGTAGCCGTCCGGGGCGACGGTATTCTGGCGGACACGTTGCGTGACATCGTACGATCATTTGATCCGATAGTGAACGGAACCGTCATTGATCCTTCTCAGTGCATTCCGGAAGCGTTGCCACCACGTTTCGGGAGGTATATCGAAATCCTGGCACTGCTAACTCTATGTTGGACGTCTACTTTACTCGAACCATATGGACTGCGCGTTCGTCAGTTGATCATGCGCCATTTCTATCCTGAGCGAGCTCGCGCCCGAGCTGTTTGGTTGCACAATGACATCAGGATGAAAAGAGAAAATCTGCTGAAGCTTTTTAGGCGGTTTGTTGGCATTTCGAAGCCGAGCGGTGATCGAGCCAAGGTTTCTTGGATCGAAGTTTTAAGGGCGAAAACCAACCGTTTCTGGCTCTGTCGAAAGCTACTGGGATTGGGCGATGCAGTGCGATGTTTTCTATGTGGTGAGACGCTGGTTGAACAAGAAGACCAATTTATCCGATGCACTGCCCTCGATTGTCCCTGCGTTTTCTGTCAAGATTGCTTTTTACGCACGGGCAATTACTGTTCTCTGTGCATGAGCGTGCTGCTGCATGAATCGACAACGAGCGACATTTCATTCGAACGGTTAGAACGAACGCCAACGGTCGAATTTGATTCGGCAACGTAGCGCCATCTAGCGGAATCGTCACTTACAATGGTTCTTGTATGCAATTTTAGTGCAAGCTTTGAGTACTCGCGAGCAAGACTTTCTGCCGCGGCCGCAGGATATGAGGAAGGTCGCCATCATCGAACGGACTTGTAGCAATATGTTGAGGAAGGGCAGCAACGGACTGTGCTGTTCATCCGAAGTCCTCCAAAATGACCGCCAAGGATGTGCCGGCGGACGAAGCGCACGAAAACGACGAGATGGCCTTCACCGAACGCGACGGCGGCTCATTGCGTATTCTGTACCGTCGTAACGGTCCCCGCACGGTACCTTCACCCACTCCGACCACCTGTTTTCACCCTTCTTTCGTTCATTTTCGCATGGCGCCCACCCATACTGACGTCACCGTTACGTCGAGAGAAATGGCTGCAGTTTACACTACGTCGTTGATGCTGCCTGCTGGTAGTGTCCTTTTTACGGCCGGAACGCTAGCGAATGAATGAAAATGAATGCTCCTCTGTGAAGCCGGTACCTCCGTCAGAATTACGCTCGGTAGAACGAAATTACCCGAACGGACCGGGCGAACGACGGTAACACCGGTAATCAACCGAGAGAGATGACGTACCGGGTACACCGTGTCGTCTCTTTGTTATCTCGCGTGACACAGTCACTCGAACGGTACTAGCTTCCGAGGACCAGCTAACCATTCAAGCTACACAAACACACAGGCACCTACAAAGGACACTGGAGTAGATAAAAGCACAGTGTTGACGTGAAAGTGTGTCCTTTTTTGCGGTGTTAAATTGTTTGAGTACTGTTTACTACGTTTAGTTTTGCAGCGCTTCATAGAGGTCGGCCTTTGGGTGGCGCATGTGTCCACATTCATTGTGTTTTCGTTTGTTTGTCACTCATCCTTCCGGAGTTTCCACTCGCCGTACGCGCTGGCGGGGCACTGAGCGGATGATATCCTGTCGGTTGATCGCTAGTGGCCGCTAGTAGAGGGCGACCCCGGCCCATCGAGATAACCGGCTGTTCGGATGTTGAGCCGAACGCCACCAGCGACGACGAGAACCCGAGCATATTCTGTCATGGTGAAATTCTCAATGTTGGCCGGAGTCTGCCACCCAGCGATACTACTCGGTTTGCAGTGTCAAGTTTTCATTCGCCCGCGCTAGTGCGCCAGACTGCGGGCTCAACCCGCTTTTCGTAGTGGCCGTAGCGCGCGCGCGTTTGTGTGTGTGTATCTGTGTGGGTTTGTGTGTGCGTTCGCGCTTCTGCAAGCTGCCATAAATTTTCGTGGACCACGCCACGGTGTGTAGTGAAAACCTTTTAAGCAAAAACCTTTTTCTTCAAAGGTCCCTTGCGTTAATTGTGGCTGAGGGGCGGATACGCAAGGTAATTGAGTTCTGTTCCGCGGCCTGTTGTTCCTCGGTCGGTCCGGGAAAGCTTGGTGTACGTGTCCCGAGTACACGTAGCAAAACAGGAAGTGCTTCTAAACGAGTTTGCTCGTAACGTGTTCAGTGAGATGTCAGGAGTCACAATCACAGCAGTTCTTAGTTCGCTCGCGCACGTTTTGCAACACTCAATTATGTAATCATCTGTTGAACAAATCGAAGATGACCGTGACATAGAGAGCTACGGTGTGTTTCGAAGGATACGTCAGAGTGCACTGCCTACTAGACCAGAATGGATCCACCGTCATTGACTACCGGGAGTGTGTTTCCGGTGCGCCCGTCGCTGGACCATTTGTTGGCGATGGCGGACGATTTCGAAGATCCGTGCCAAGAGGAGGGACAAGGTGACACGGAACCGATGACAATAGACCAGCCGAAGGGGACAATCTCACAGACACTGTACCACCGGTGCCAGACGGAGAAGAAGGTGACGAGGAAGAGCCGTCGGAAATTACGGAACTACAGGAACAGCCGGAAGTGCAACAGCCCCCCAGTGGTGCTGGTTCCAATCAGGTACGTGAACTCGAATCCTCACATTTGCCAGATCCATTTTGCCGCGTCTCCACGGGATGATATTTCACGTCATCCTTTTTAAGTGCGCCTCTGTGTTCTTTTTAGCAATGGATGCATATTTTATTGTGAGCAAACACTGTCACCGACGTCCTGCGGTAAGCTTTTTGTCCAAGGACAGAACTGCTCACTTCCCACGGTGTCATACACCTGGCATGGACCTAGGGACCAGACACATGTCCTGGATCCAGTGATGCAACAGATGCTCTCTAGTGGCAACGCCCCATTCACCCGTCGTCGTTACAACCGTTAAGCCGAAATGCCGGCTCCCGGCAATATCAGCGGAAAATCGATAACATGAGCTCGAAGGAAGGCTACGGGATATGATTTCCCGGGAGTCGATTTCAAGTTTCGTTCGGTTTGTTTATTTCGACCATCGTGAAGTTGGACCATCCGGACCATCCGGTGCTGCAAAGAATTTAGCGAAATTACCTTTTTGCGACCGCACCCGGAACTGCGGCCGGGGACCAAGGCAACGAAAGTTGTAGTACCGGCGCGTATCCGGAGAAGCGAAAGCCGAAGTGGCCTGAATTAAGTATGAGGATATACGGGATTAGGAACCGTTCGGTCCTGCTCTTGCTTCCCGTCTGGGTAAGGGGGGCCTTCCGTACCGGTGAGTTCCTCAAGCCAATTCATGTGGTAAAAGGACCAAACCGTTAAAGAGGGAGAAAAAGGCCCCTTGATTGCCATGGTGCTATGGAAGGATAAACGAGAGGCAAAGGGCATTTTCGAGCACTTTAAGCGTCGATGAACTTCGCGACGCTCTCACGTTGACTTCCGTTCCGAGCCATCAGAAAGTAAGTGGTGCAGAAAAGAAGCTTTCATGCGCAAAAGCGAACGCGGGTGTT
>NC_069144.1:59711645-59738051 GCF_943734635.1 Anopheles cruzii | reverse complement strand
CTCGGCGCATTCAATTTTTTTGATCTGCCGATCTGGTCGTATACAAGTAATTTGTTCCTTTTTTCCTGTCTACACGTAGCGATATATCGTAGCAATTGGTTTCATACAAGGGATTGCTGCGACATATCGCAACGTGTAAACGGCCCTTTACACTTAACTCTATCAAAATTGATACGTGACGAACCCTGATAAATAGATCCGTCCTTGGGGCCTTCGCCTAGGGCGATGACGCACGCAGGTTCCTCAATTAGTTTCACGAACCGGCAAGCCCACAACATCGACCAGCCGACCACCGACCTCCCGGTTAAGGAACCTTTAGCCCCGCCAGAAGAAAATGTCCACCTGTGAAAGGATGAAAGTACAGATTGCTTTCCTACGAGAAAAGGATGGTAAAGATGGCTCTGAGGATGGTGTTGCTTCGGAACACATGTGCGGCCAACATCCATTCCCAGGCTATCACCGTATCTCGCGTGCCACCTCGCAGAAAACGATGCGTAATTGAAAATAATTGCATGGTATTAAGCAACACAAAATTACCATTTCATGCCACAAACCTTTTGGCGCATCCGTGGACTTCCTTCGTTAAAAGGGGCGTGAATCCACTGTATCGTTTGCAAGGAGGAGTTATTCTGTGCCCCGGGTACTGCTGATAGTCTGCTTGCTTGCGCCTGGAATGAAGGTTTTGCCACCCTCCAAGAGGTTGCGCCCTCGCCTAAGGGAGTCTCAACCCCGGGAAAGATTACGGAACCCTACGGAAAGGGCGCAATACAAGAAACGATACACACGCTATCTTGGCCACGGGCAGAGAGAAAGTGAGCATAAATGAAACTTACGACGCACAGCTTCACATTAATTCGCTCGGTTTGGCTCATCTTCCGTTCGCCTGAAATATCTGCATTCATCCGAACGTTCTCTGCTACGCCCAGCAAATTTGTGTGGATATCCTTTTTTTTCGTGCTCCTGCGTGTACCAGTAGCAACGGGTTGGTTGTTTTTTTGATATCCCGTTATAATTTGTGGGCCCTCTGTCAGCCATTACTTTTTACTGTTCCTTTCGGTGCATATCTCACAGCCTACTCCGTGTGAAATTTCTTGTAAACAAACTTCGAAAACATATGTAAATCCAGTGCCAGCTATGATAACCGAGGGAACAGCAATAATTTGGTGCAAAATTGCTAAGTCTGTTGAGTGGAGCGAAAACGTTGTTTGGCTTCCAATGGTACAATGCTAAAATCGGAAAAAGATCTTTTTTCGTTAGGAGACTATGGACAATGTTTTCTTCTCTCTTTCGCAAAAAGGTTCAGCAACTGTTGCGCTTGCAGCTACACAGCACAAGAATCTTCTCTCGAGCATCACAAACCGTTAATGCTGGCGGCACTTTAACAGAATCGTGCATTTTATGACTGCCGGAGCCACCGAAAACGAACTGCGGGTCTTCGACAACGACTGACTGAGAAGATGAAGCCAATTCCGGAGCTCATTAGCACCCGTGATAGGGCAAGAAATAAAAATGGAATAATCTACACCCCGGCAACAGACCATCGGCAGCTATCGAAGGGCAGCGAAGAGAGTTAGTTAGATGTGTGATAAAATTCAACCGTAAATCGCTAGAACGAAGAGTAAACGAAGTTAGGGATGGGACCCCACCAGTCGAGCGATGACCTCCGCTAGTGGCCCGCAGCCTAGACGACGAAATATCAAGAAATGGAAACGTGGTGATAGATATCTGTCGACTTACCATCAGATAAGCACAACTCCAGACGTACTTCGAGAACCTAGCGGCATTGGAATCAGAATGACTGGCATTGTCACGGCTTTCCGCTGCCAACTTGTATTCAGGATATCTAAACCGCTGTCAGACGAGTCATTTGATTTTGTATAAATAAACCATCCAAAATCCGGAGCAACTATCATAGAACCAAAGCTGGCTTAGATTAAGAATGAAGTGAAAAAAGTGAAGGTGACACTGACAGACTTCGAGTTGGCGGATTAAAGAGTGGATTAAAGAGCATTATGAAATCTGTTGTGGTACCATTCTTTGAATTGTTCTGCCTCCAGGGATTGGCTTTAATAAACGCGAGATGACTTGCGTGACTCCGTAACTTTCTTTTATTTCTGTTTAACAATTAAAAACCTACAAAAGCATAAGAACCCCTTCCAGTGCCAAATGCTGAATCGTAAAAAGGAATCCGCGGGCGTGTCCTTCTCCATCTTGGCGAAGGATGAATAATGTAGCGTCTAATAGCAACAAAGGAAAGAAGCGCAACACATCGCATTCGGTTGTTCTTTTGCATTATGGGTGAAGTCGTAATTTTCGCTCGACAAGAATTCATTATTTCCTCTCTCTCGGCGGTGTTCTTTCAGCCTTCAGCCACCTGATGAAAAGTTATTATGCTCAGACGGGAAAGAACGACAAATAAACGCACGTACACACTCCTTGCAGACGCCAACGGAGGGCCTAACGGCGGCAAAGGGCCTTTTAATTAGCAGTTTGGTTAATTTAACCGCCAGAGAACGCAGAGCCGGCGAAACCGGAATATGATCGCAGGGAATTGCTGCCACATTCGAATGACAATCCGTGAGATAAGGCGTCGATCGATCGGGTATCTCGAGTGAAGGAGGTTTTCTCGGTTCGGTTTATCACTGTTTCCGCTATTAATGATGATTAGTTTTTTACTGCTTATTGGAAAGGATAACCTTTGCAAGGGGTTCCTTCTTGTGGAAGATATTGTGTAGTAAAAAGATGATAGTAAATCTCATAATTGGATACTAAAAAGATGATAGTGATTTCGCATTGAAAAGAACCAACATCGCTTTCCGATCTACCATTCCTTTATTCCTTAGGATTACCAACGATCGGCGGGACTGGTACGATTTTGCCATCTCAAATACCAACAGCTGTGGGAAATAAGGAAACAAGTTTTCCTTTATATTCTTTAATTTTTTGCATTCTGTGCACACGTTCGTCTAAATCCACTGCGGCGCGTACTGAATACGCAGACGGAACGTAAAAAAATGGAACCACCAAAAGGAAATTCTTGCCAGCACCATAAGATGCGGAAGAGGTTTTCGGGCATCTATATCTATTCGGGGTGCATTCTTATTTCCGCACTGCTGCTGCTAAAATGCTAGTCAAAGATTCTGCTGGCTCACTGGTGGAATGCATTTTCCACCAGTTTTTTTTTTCCCAACTACACATTCTCGAGAGGCGCGAGATGTAGAAAGATGGCTCCATGGAGGTGATGGCTACCCGTTGAGGTGATGAGTTCTCGACGCCAAGCAAAGTAGAATGCAGTACAAACCTAGAGAACGTGCCAGCAGCTAGCTGACGTCAAAGGGCATGGCCGTTGCTGTCACCTTTTCTGGCATCTATCCACCATTCTCCTATTTCTGCTTTCATTCCATCTTTAAGTCTACGAAAGTACGCATTTCTTTCGGTGCACGTGGACTGCCACAGGCAGTGGCAGTGACGTGGTGTAACTGAACGCCAAAGCATTCGAAAAATCGTGCTGGCCCCGCTAGTGGTTGGTCAGTGAGTTGTTTTTTTTATTGGTAAACCTTTCACAGGCAGCGGCCACCGTGAAGACGACCAAATCGGAGCGTGCACAGAGCTTCGAAGAAATTAAGCTCCAAAACGAGCGCGAGAGTCTAAGGGCCAGTGTACGGGAAGGTCAAAAGCATGCATCGCCGGTGACCCGCACGTTCCCTGTGTGACCACCGATCGATATCATCCACAAGGGTCTCAAGCCGGCATTTTCTTGGAAACCCACAAACGAAGGTGTGCCGCCACTACTCTCCGATTGATTCGATATCGCTCGAAGGGGCAATACTTCGAAGCCACACGACTTACATCACCAGGGCCCCATCGTAGGTAAACAACAACAGAAAGCTAGACGCGATGCTTTCGATACACAACCAGACAACAAGATGGTTTCGATAAGCGCAGGGCTTTTCGCCACACTAATGGGCAGCGATCCTCGGTTTGTCCACGGGGAAATCGGAGGTCAGCGGCGATCTGTTCGGGCAACCCTCCTGCCCACTACTCGACTCGTTACCGAGCAGCAATAACAATAGACGAACAAATTGTAACAATCACCACTCGGGGCCAAAGAAAGTTGTTTGCGCGCCGGTTGGCCGTCCACGACAAACAAGCTTGCGCCTCAGGAAGGGCGCGGATCTTCTTGAAGATGTTTATTTTTGTTCATTCCGTCGAGAGCTGTGACGATGATGCTTCTGTTCTGGTCCTCATTTCTTATGCTTTTCCCTCACTCATCTCCCTGGCACGCTATCGTGCGGTAGAATTTAATTAAAACAGACACAATGCCGTCGCTGAACGGTAGCGACTGCGGTGCGATTAAATGAATTATGGTTTCACCAAATATGCTTGGTTATGAACTGATGAAAAGCTGCCAGATGCCATAAATATAATCGGAATCGGGTCTCGTTGGTGGAATTTTAGAAAAAGCAAACAGTCCAAATGTGGTTAAGAAAGCAGTATATTTAACCTACCGCACGTCGAAATCCAAACAAATAGCGCCCTTCGCGGCAAGAGACTGAAGAAACAAAAAGTACAAAAGGCTGTAAGCAGTGTGCTACCGAAGCGAAGCGGAATTCTACGGAAACCTTCAGCCCAAAACATCTCATGTGGCCTTGCTTGGAATCATCCTCGAAGTCGTTCCGCGGAGACCATCGTCGGCCGATTGCGAGAGCGTCTACCAAGAAAAATGCCAACCAAAAAAGGGTCCAGTAGCATCGGAGATCTGTCCTTTCTTCTTCTGGACGAACCCCTGTTTAACCTTTGTGGCGTTGGTGCCGCGCCGCTCGTTAGACGTCATATTTAAACTGTCATATTAAAAACGACAATATTAATGAAAGAAAAGGAACACACACGAAGCCGTACAGTGCCGGCAGTTTGGTTTATTCGATCCGCCATGTTTTTGTCATTCTAATTTAAAAATAAATTGTCAGCTCAACCAGCAATAGCTTTCGGGATGCGCACCCACGTCCTACGTCGAAAGAAGCCCGTATTCTGGGAGCGTGAAGAGAGAGAGAGTGAGAGCATCACAAATCAATAGTACGCCGCTTATTGTGTATCGCACAGAATGACCTGCCACAATGTGGGCTCTCTTGAGAGACCCCTTTTGGAGGCAACACAGTTGCCACATAAAATTTGGGCCGAAAGGAAAGGGTGCCAACCATCTGAAACGCCACGGTGGGCCGCAGTATCTGGTCGCCCCACAAACAGCGATCGTCTATAAATCATTAGACGGTTGGGTTCGTATAAAAATGTCGCCAAAGGAAATGGCGGCGAAGGTACCATAAGTTGTCGTATCTTCACCATATTTGGGCAGGGAAGCATAGGATTAATGTCTGTCCGATCTGGGGCCACCATACCAAACATTAAAAAAACATAATGTCCAACAAGCAGACGGTTGATAAAAGATAATTAAGCGACAAGAAACGACGTTAATCGAAACCGAAAGGTCTTGTTAAAGAAAACGTTGCTCGGAAGAGACGCGCGTTAGAATTTGAAGCCGAACCGAACAGCAGTGACCAGAGCCGTGAACGCGACACAGAAATCGATCGGGCTGAAAGTACCGTAAGCTATTTGTCCGTACGAAATGCTGTGAAATCGTAAAACAACCACCAAACGGGGGGTGGTTTCCGCTTCAATAAACGATTGTAAACATGACAACATATAACCTCCGACGACACAGCGGCCGAACCAGACCAGTGATGGGAAAATATGGCCACGGCAAGTGCATCGTGTCGCTGTGGAATGCACGTATGTCCACAAGGAACCATGGGGTCTACTTGGCAGACCAAAGTGGGGACATCGTTTCCGCGGCTTAACGGTCCGTTCGGTTTCAAAAAGCACCTCGAAGACGGAGCGACAAAAACAACACAAACGAGTTGACACCAAAAAAGCGCAAACAAACTAAAAACGCGGCCCCGCGGGAAGCCCTTATAAAACGAAACGAATCTCCGACAGGGGTCAATATTTGGTGACAGCGATACAATAACGCGACGCGATATTCATCCGTCACCTTATCGCCCGAGCGGGCCCGGGTTCCGGCTGTGAATCGGGAAGGTGCGATCGGAACGGTTTTGGAGACCGAGAGCCTGCCATGTCTACCATCGGCCGATGGGTGTAGCAAGTGAGAGTTCCATCATGAGTGTGTCCTCCATGCCACATACGGGCACAACATAAAACCACCAGAAAAGTCAAAGTCAAGGCACGTCCATTAGGGGGGCCATTTTTTCTCCCGTGAGCGATAGCCACATATAGTCCGTTTAAATCGAACGGACGTGTGGCATGCACATTTGGAGCTCGAAATTTAGATGGAAAAGTGGAACGAGCGATGACACCGAGCTTCGGACGTATCGAGGAGTTACAGTCCAGACGTGTCACGGAGTGTGCATCGTAAAGACCAGAGCGCAGCGGTTGGCGTCCCCCCCGTGTTGATCCATATTTATTTTGTATTTCCTCTATTCCTGTGATCATGCTTCATCTCGTAATTCATGCTTCGTAAGCCGATGATTTGTTATTTTCGATTCCAGATCCGTACCTGGGACACTTTTCCTTTCGGAAGCTATCAGCTCCTTTGGAATAGAAATTCAAAAGTTTCCTCCCTTTCCTTTTGCGGCATTTGCTGGAACGAAACGAAAGTCACCTACATTAAACACCGGAACTGAATAACGAGATTCGGAAAACGAACCGAGCGACGTAACCGTTTTTTGTCGAACAATTTTACTCCGCTTGTAAAATGAATTCTCTTCAAGAGGTGCACTTTTCTACGGCGCACCCAAAATAAACACAACTTTATCAGCAACCAACGACCGATACCGGCTTTTCTCGGAACGGAAAACCACGTGGGAACTAGTTAGAAAGTGTGGTTCCGTAATCGACTTCTGTTGTTTGTGAAAAGTTCACGGCTCCAACTGATAAGCCACCATATGCCGGTGCCAGGGTATGTCAAGTGCCGATAAGAAACTGGTCTATTCTGTAACGAGGAGGAAACGAGTGGATTAGTACGGAACGCCTGCGACCGCGACGAGAGGGTTGCATCACCAGAATGCAGCCCAAATGTTGCGCGAGTAATCATCATCAATTTTATTTTTTCACCCGTAGATTGCGGGATTATCCGGTGCCTCCAGCACACGCATGCCACGGGAAGCACCGAAGCGGATCACCTGACTCTGATTGGTGGCAAAAGCTGCCGCACCCTGCCGCTATGGCGGTTGGGTTAGAACTTGATTACAGGTTGTGCAAAACACCGCGTTCGCTTTTGCGCATGAAAGCTTCTTTTCTGCACCACTTACTTTCTGATGGCTCGGAACGGAAGTCAACGTGAGAGCGTCGCGAAGTTCATCGACGCTTAAAGTGCTCGAAAATGCCCTTTGCCTCTCGTTTATCCTTCCATAGCACCATGGCAATCAAGGGGCCTTTTTCTCCCTCTTTAACGGTTTGGTCCTTTTACCACATGAATTGGCTTGAGGAACTCACCGGTACGGAAGGCCCCCCTTACCCAGACGGGAAGCAAGAGCAGGACCGAACGGTTCCTAATCCCGTATATCCTCATACTTAATTCAGGCCACTTCGGCTTTCGCTTCTCCGGATACGCGCCGGTACTACAACTTTCGTTGCCTTGGTCCCCGGCCGCAGTTCCGGGTGCGGTCGCAAAAAGGTAATTTCGCTAAATTCTTTGCAGCACCGGATGGTCCGGATGGTCCAACTTCACGATGGTCGAAATAAACAAACCGAACGAAACTTGAAATCGACTCCCGGGAAATCATATCCCGTAGCCTTCCTTCGAGCTCATGTTATCGATTTTCCGCTGATATTGCCGGGAGCCGGCATTTCGGCTTAACGGTTGTAACGACGACGGGTGAATGGGGCGTTGCCACTAGAGAGCATCTGTTGCATCACTGGATCCAGGACATGTGTCTGGTCCCTAGGTCCATGCCAGGTGTATGACACCGTGGGAAGTGAGCAGTTCTGTCCCTTGGACAAAAAGCTTACCGCAGGACGTCGGTGACAGTGTTTGCTCACAATAAAATATGCATCCATTGCTAAAAAGAACACAGAGGCGCACTTAAAAAGGATGACGTGAAATATCATCCCGTGGAGACGCGGCAAAATGGATCTGGCAAATGTGAGGATTCGAGTTCACGTACCTGATTGGAACCAGCACCACTGGGGGGCTGTTGCACTTCCGGCTGTTCCTGTAGTTCCGTAATTTCCGACGGCTCTTCCTCGTCACCTTCTTCTCCGTCTGGCACCGGTGGTACAGTGTCTGTGAGATTGTCCCCTTCGGCTGGTCTATTGTCATCGGTTCCCGTGTCACCTTGTCCCTCCTCTTGGCACGGATCTTCGAAATCGTCCGCCATCGCCAACAAATGGTCCAGCGACGGGCGCACCGGAAACACACTCCCGGTAGTCAATGACGGTGGATCCATTCTGGTCTAGTAGGCAGTGCACTCTGACGTATCCTTCGAAACACACCGTAGCTCTCTATGTCACGGTCATCTTCGATTTGTTCAACAGATGATTACATAATTGAGTGTTGCAAAACGTGCGCGAGCGAACTAAGAAGCTGCTGTGATTGTGACTTCTAACATCTCACTGAACACGTTACGAGCAAACTCGTTTAGAAACACTTCCTGTTTTGCTACGTTTACTCGGGACACGTACACCAAGCTTTCCCGGACCGACCGAGGAACAGCAGGCCGCGGAACAGAACTCAATTACCTTGCGTATCCGCCCCTCAGTCACAATTAACGCAAGGGACCTTTGAAGGAAAAGATTTTTCCTTAAAAGGTTTTCACTACATACCGTGGCGTGGCCCACGAAAATTTATGGCCGCTTGCAGAAGCGCGAACGCACACACAAACCCACACAGATACACACACACAAACGCGCGCGCGCTACGGCCACTACGAAAAGCGGGTTCAGCCCGCAGTCTGGCGCACTAGCGCGGGCGAATGAAAACTTGACACTGCAAACCGAGTAGTGTCGCTGGGTGGCAGACTCCGGCCAACATTGAGAATTTCACCATGACAGAATATGCTCGGGTTCTCGTCGTCGCTGGTGGCGTTCGGCTCAACATCCGAACAGCCGGTTATCTCGATGGGCCGGGGTCGCCCTCTACTGGCGGCCACTAGCGATCAACCGACAGGATATCATCCACTCAGTGCCCCGCCAGCGCATACGGCGTGTGTGTAATCCGAAGTCTCCGGAAGGATGAGTGACAAACAAACGAAAACACAATGAATGTGGACACATGCGCCACCCAAAGGCCGACCTCTATGCAGCGCTGCAAAATTAAACGTAGTAAACACTACTCAAACAATTTAACACCGCAAAAAAGGACACACTTTCACGTCTACACTATGCTTTTATCTACTCCCGTGTCCTTTCTACGTGCCTGTGTGTTTGTGTAGCTTGAATGGAAAGCACGGTTAGCTGGTCCTCGGAAGCTAGTACCGTTCGAGTGACTGTGTCACGCGAGATAACAAAGAGACGACACGGTGTACCCGGTACGTCATCTTTCTCGGTTGATTACCGGTGTTACCGTCGTTCGCCCGGTCCGTTCGGGTAATTTCGTTCTACCGAGCGTGATTCTGACGGAGGTACCGGCTTCCTTAGAGGAGCATTCATTTTCATTCATTTGCTAGCGTTCCGGCGGTAAAAAGGACACTACCAGCAGGCAGCATCAACGACGTAGTGTAAACTGCAGTCATTTCTCTCAACGTCCCCGGGTGATCACATCACGGTGACGTCAGTATGGGTGGGCGCCATGCGAAAATGAACGAAAGAAGGGTGAAAACAGGTGGTCGGAGTGGGGGATGGTCCCGTGTGCGGACCGTTACGACGGTACAGAATACGCAATGAGCCGCCGTCGCGTTCGGTGAAGGCCATCTCGTCGGCGTTTCGTGGGCTTCGTCCGCCGGCACATCCTTGGCGTTCATTTTGGAGGACTTCGGATGAACAGCACAGTCCGTTGCTGCCCTTCCTCAACATATTGCTACACGTCCATTCGATGATGGCGACCTTCCTCATATCCTGCGGCCGCGGCAGAAAGTCTTGAACGCGAGTACTCAAAGCTTGCACTAAAATTGCATACAAGAACCATTGTGAATGACGATCCCGCTAGATGGCGCTACGTTGCCGAATCAAATTTGACCGTTGCCGTTCGTTCTAACCGTTCGAATGAAATGTCGCTCGTTGTCGATTCATGCAGCAGCACGCCCATGCACAGAGAACAGTAATTGCCCGTGCGTAAAAAGCAATCTTGACAGAAAATGCAGGGACAATCAAGGGAACTGCATCGGATAAATTGGTCTTCTTGTTCAACCAGCGTCTCACCACACAGAAAGCAGCGCACTGCATCGCCTACTCCCAGTAGCTTTCGACAGAGCCAGAAACGGTTGGTTTTCGCCCTTAAAACTTCGATCCAAGAAACCTTGGCTCGATCACCGATTGGCTTCGAAATGCCAACAAACCGTCTAAAAAGCTTCAGCAGATTTTCTCTTTTCATCCTGATATCATTATGCAACCAAACAGCTCGGGCGCGAGCTCGCTCAGGATAGAAATGCCGCATGATCAACTGACGAACACGCAGTCCATATGGTTCAAGTAAAGTAAACGTCCAACATAGAGTCAGCAGTGCCAGTATTTCGATATACCTTCCGAAACGTGGTGGCAACGCTTCCGGAATGCACTGAGAAGGATCAATGACGGTTCCGTTCACTATCGGATCAAATGATCGTACGATATCACGCAACGTGTCCGCCAGAATACCGTCACCCCGCACGGCTACCCCAACGCTCCCAAAACCTGACCCATTAAGACGATTCGACTCTTGGTGCATAAATTGTTTGATGAGCGTCAGCAACCAGTAGAGGGCATAATCCGAAAACAGCTGACAGGCAATCTGTACGGTTGAAATAAGTAGAAATGTGGCTGACTTTGCTATTCGAAGACGTTCCTTCCACGTCAGATGGAGCGAAGTCACAGGTACGTAGCGATGGCGTTCTTTGCGAGTCAACGGAAGTAGGGGCTCCATATTCAACTCTCCGCGTCGCTTTTCGATTTCGTAAAACTCTTTCGTTAGGAAAATGTTATCAAACTCATCCCGCTCCAGAAAGGCTTCATGGTATTGAATTGCTCTGGCAAATGGTGGAAAAAACAGATAATAGCGTCGGGATACTGAAGGTTTGGGAAACTACTCGAACCTGATTAGAATGCAAATGAAGAACCCACTGGTGACCACTCCTAGCAAATTGAAAGTTCTTCGAAGTGGCAACGTACGTTGAGCAATCTCGGCCCTAATATCGGCTCTTATTTCTGCAAACGATTTTGATGCGTTCGTCGCGAAGTCGTACGCATGATCGTACTCTACCTTGACCCGAAACAGATCTTCCATGTATTGCATGAGCTGCTGAATGCCTGAACCGATAGACGGAGTATATAGTGGCAGAAGCTTCTCGTCGCATGGCTTGGATGGGTTTACCTTGCTCTATTTCATCAACGATACTATCGCTCACGAAATCGATCAGCTCACAGAAATAGTCCACCATCGTGGCACCGTAACAGATCGATTTGGCCACTTGCGTTACTTCACACAAAAAGTCCATGCTTCCCATTTCTTCCTTACAGCCGTCGATCGTTTTATCAAGAGAATTGAGGCACCGCTGGGAAGGGCTTCCCAGCTGGTCATTGCAGATCGCCACCACATCTCGTAGCCAATCGTAGGCCTTCTTGATTGCACCAGTGGGTTCTTCATTTGCATTCTAATCAGGTTCGAGTAGTTTCTACAATCTTCATTTCGATGCTATTATCTGTTTTTTTTTCACCATTTGCCAGAGCAATTCAATACCATGAAGCCTTTCTGGAGCGGGATGAGTTTGATAACATTTTCCTAACGAAAGAGTTTTACGAAATAGAAAAGCGACGCGGAGAGTTGAATGTGGAGCCATTACTTCCGCTGACTCGCAAAGAACGCCATCGCTACGTACCTGTGACTTCGCTCCATCTGACGTGGAAGGAACGTCTTCGAATAGCAAAGTCAGCCACATTTCTACTTATTTCAACCGTACAGATTGCCTGTCAGCTGTTTTCGGATTATGCCCTCTACTGGTTGCTGACACTCATCAAACAATTTATGCACCAAGAATCGAATCGTCTTAATGGGTCAAGGTTTGTGAGCGTTGGGGTAGCCGTCCGGGGCGACGGTATTCTGGCGGACACGTTGCGTGACATCGTACGATCATTTGATCCGATAGTGAACGGAACCGTCATTGATCCTTCTCAGTGCATTCCGGAAGCGTTGCCACCACGTTTCGGGAGGTATATCGAAATCCTGGCACTGCTAACTCTATGTTGGACGTCTACTTTACTCGAACCATATGGACTGCGCGTTCGTCAGTTGATCATGCGCCATTTCTATCCTGAGCGAGCTCGCGCCCGAGCTGTTTGGTTGCACAATGACATCAGGATGAAAAGAGAAAATCTGCTGAAGCTTTTTAGGCGGTTTGTTGGCATTTCGAAGCCGAGCGGTGATCGAGCCAAGGTTTCTTGGATCGAAGTTTTAAGGGCGAAAACCAACCGTTTCTGGCTCTGTCGAAAGCTACTGGGATTGGGCGATGCAGTGCGATGTTTTCTATGTGGTGAGACGCTGGTTGAACAAGAAGACCAATTTATCCGATGCACTGCCCTCGATTGTCCCTGCGTTTTCTGTCAAGATTGCTTTTTACGCACGGGCAATTACTGTTCTCTGTGCATGAGCGTGCTGCTGCATGAATCGACAACGAGCGACATTTCATTCGAACGGTTAGAACGAACGCCAACGGTCGAATTTGATTCGGCAACGTAGCGCCATCTAGCGGAATCGTCACTTACAATGGTTCTTGTATGCAATTTTAGTGCAAGCTTTGAGTACTCGCGAGCAAGACTTTCTGCCGCGGCCGCAGGATATGAGGAAGGTCGCCATCATCGAACGGACTTGTAGCAATATGTTGAGGAAGGGCAGCAACGGACTGTGCTGTTCATCCGAAGTCCTCCAAAATGACCGCCAAGGATGTGCCGGCGGACGAAGCGCACGAAAACGACGAGATGGCCTTCACCGAACGCGACGGCGGCTCATTGCGTATTCTGTACCGTCGTAACGGTCCCCGCACGGTACCTTCACCCACTCCGACCACCTGTTTTCACCCTTCTTTCGTTCATTTTCGCATGGCGCCCACCCATACTGACGTCACCGTTACGTCGAGAGAAATGGCTGCAGTTTACACTACGTCGTTGATGCTGCCTGCTGGTAGTGTCCTTTTTACGGCCGGAACGCTAGCGAATGAATGAAAATGAATGCTCCTCTGTGAAGCCGGTACCTCCGTCAGAATTACGCTCGGTAGAACGAAATTACCCGAACGGACCGGGCGAACGACGGTAACACCGGTAATCAACCGAGAGAGATGACGTACCGGGTACACCGTGTCGTCTCTTTGTTATCTCGCGTGACACAGTCACTCGAACGGTACTAGCTTCCGAGGACCAGCTAACCATTCAAGCTACACAAACACACAGGCACCTACAAAGGACACTGGAGTAGATAAAAGCACAGTGTTGACGTGAAAGTGTGTCCTTTTTTGCGGTGTTAAATTGTTTGAGTACTGTTTACTACGTTTAGTTTTGCAGCGCTTCATAGAGGTCGGCCTTTGGGTGGCGCATGTGTCCACATTCATTGTGTTTTCGTTTGTTTGTCACTCATCCTTCCGGAGTTTCCACTCGCCGTACGCGCTGGCGGGGCACTGAGCGGATGATATCCTGTCGGTTGATCGCTAGTGGCCGCTAGTAGAGGGCGACCCCGGCCCATCGAGATAACCGGCTGTTCGGATGTTGAGCCGAACGCCACCAGCGACGACGAGAACCCGAGCATATTCTGTCATGGTGAAATTCTCAATGTTGGCCGGAGTCTGCCACCCAGCGATACTACTCGGTTTGCAGTGTCAAGTTTTCATTCGCCCGCGCTAGTGCGCCAGACTGCGGGCTCAACCCGCTTTTCGTAGTGGCCGTAGCGCGCGCGCGTTTGTGTGTGTGTATCTGTGTGGGTTTGTGTGTGCGTTCGCGCTTCTGCAAGCTGCCATAAATTTTCGTGGACCACGCCACGGTGTGTAGTGAAAACCTTTTAAGCAAAAACCTTTTTCTTCAAAGGTCCCTTGCGTTAATTGTGGCTGAGGGGCGGATACGCAAGGTAATTGAGTTCTGTTCCGCGGCCTGTTGTTCCTCGGTCGGTCCGGGAAAGCTTGGTGTACGTGTCCCGAGTACACGTAGCAAAACAGGAAGTGCTTCTAAACGAGTTTGCTCGTAACGTGTTCAGTGAGATGTCAGGAGTCACAATCACAGCAGGTTCTTAGTTCTCTCTCGCGCGTTTTGCAACACTCAATTATGTAATCATCTGTTGAACCAATCGAAGATGACCATGACATAGAGAGCTACGGTGTGTTTCGAAGGATACGTCAGAGTGCACTGCCTACTAGACCAGAATGGATCCACCGTCATTGACTACCGGGAGTGTGTTTCCGGTGCGCCCGTCGCTGGATCATTTGCTGGCGATGGCGGACGATTTCGACGATACGTGCCAAGAGGAGGGACAAGGTGACACCGGAACCGATGACAATAGAACAGCCGAAGTGGACAATCTCACAGACACTGTACCGCCGGTGCCAGACGGAGAAGAAGGTGACGAGGAGGAGCCGTCGGAAATTACGGAACTACAGGAACAGCCGGAAGTGCAACAGCCCCCCGGTGGTGCTGGTTCCAATCAGGTACGTGAACTCGAATCCTCACATTTAGCAGATCCATTTTTCCGCGTCTCCACGGGATGATATTTCACGTCATCCTTTTTAAGTGCGCCTCTGTGTTCTTTTTAGCGTTGGATGCATATTTTATTGTGAGCAAATACTGTCACCGACGACCTGCGGTAAGCTTTTTGTCCAAGCGACAGAACTGCTCACTTCCCACGGTGTTATACACCTGGCATGGACCTAGAGACCAGACACATGTCCTGGATCCAGTGATGCAACAGATGCTCTCTAGTGGCAACGCCCCATTCACCCGTCGTCGTTACAACCGTTAAGCCGAAATGCCGGCTCCCGGCAATATCAGCGGAAAATCGATAACACGAGCTCGAAGGAAGGCTACGGGATATGATTTCCCGGGAGTCGATTTCAAGTTTCGTTCGGTTTGTTTATTTCGACCATCGTGAAGTTGGACCATCCGGACCATCCGGGTGCTGCAAAGAATTTACCGAAATTACCTTTTTGCGACCGCACCCGGAACTGCGGCCGGGGACCAAGGCAACGAAAGTTGTAGTACCGGCGCGTATCCGGAGAAGCGAGAACCGAAGTGGCCTGAATTAAGTATGAGGATATACGGGATTAGGAACCGTTCGGTGCTGCTCTTGCCTCCCGTCTGGGTAGGAGGGGACTTTCCGTACCGGTGAATTCCTAAAGCCAATTCATGTGGCAAAAGGACTAAACCATTAAAGAGGGAGAAAAAGCCCCTTGATTGCCATGGCGCTATGGAAGGATAAACGAGAGGCAAAGGGCACTTTCGAGCACTTTAAGCGTCGATGAACTTCGCGACGCTCTCACGGTGACTTCCGTTCCGAGCCATCAGAAAGTAAGTGGTGCAGAAAAGAAGCTTTCATGCGCAAAAGCGAACGCGGTATTTTGCCCAACCTGTAATCAAGTTCTAACCCAACCACCACAGCGGCAGGGTGCGGCAGCTTTTGCCACCAATCAGAGTCTGGTGACCCGCTTCGGTGCTTCCCGTGGCGCGTGTGTGCCGGAGGCACCGGATAATCCCGCAATCTACGGGTGAAAAAATAAAATTGATGATGATTACTCGCGCAACATTTGGGCTGCATTCTGGTGATGCAACCCACTCGTCGCGGTCGCAGGCGTTCCGTACTAATCCACTCGTTTCCTCCTCGTTACAGAACAGACCAGTTTCTTATCGGCACTTGACACACCGTGGCACCGCATATGGTGGCTTATCAGTTGGAGCCGTGAACTTTTCACAAACAGCAGAAGTCGATTACGGAACCACAATTTCTAACTAGTTCCCACGTGGTTTTCCGTTCCGAGAAAAGCCGGTATCGGTCGCTGGCTGCTGATAAAGTTGTGTTCTTTTTGGGTGCACCGCAGAAAAGAGCACCTCTTGAAGAGAATTCATTTTACAAGCGGAGTAAAATGGTTACGTCGCTCGAAATGTTTTCCGGATCTTGTGTCGTTATTCAGTTCCGGTGTTTAATGTAGGTGACTTTCGTTTCGTTCCAGCAAATGCCGCAAAAGGAAAGGGAGGAAACTTTTGAATTTCTATTCCAAAAAAGCTGATAGCTTCCGAAAGGAAAAGTGTCCGAGGCACGGATCTGGAATCGAAAATAACAAATCATCGGCTTACGAAGCATGAATTACGAGATGAAGCATGATCACAGGAATAGAGGAAATACAAAATAAATATGGATCAATACGGGGGGGAGTCCAACCGCTGCGCTCTGGTCTTCACGATGCACACTCCGTGACACGTCTGGACTGTAACTCCCCGATATGTCCAAAGCTCGGTGTCATCGCTCGTTCCACTTTTCCATCTAAATTTCGAGCTCCAAATGTGCATGCCACACGTCCGTTCGATTTAAACGGACTATATGCGGCTATCGCTCACGGGAGAGAAAATGGCCCCCCTAATGGACGTGCCTTGACTTTGACTTTTCTGCCCCTTATGCTGGTGGTTTTATGTTGTGCCCGTATGTGGCATGGAGGACACACACTCGATGGAACTCTCACTTGCTATACCCATCGGCTGATGGCAGACATGGATGGCTCTCGGTCTCCAAAAGCGATCCGATCGCACCTTCCCGATTCACAGCCGGAACCCGGGCCCGCTCGGGCGATAAGATGACGGATGAATATCGCGTCGCGTTATTGTATCGCTGTCACCAAATATTGACCCCTGTCGGAGATTCGTTTCGTTTTATAAGGGCTTCCCGCGGGGCCGCGTTTTTAGTTTGTTTGCGTTTTTTGGTGTCAACTCGTTTGTGTCGTTTTTGTCGCTCCGTCTTTGAGGTGCTTTTTGAAACCGAACGGACCGTTAAGCCGCGGAAATGCTGTCCCCACTTTGGTCTGCCAAGTAGACCCCATGGTTCCTTGTGGACATACGTGCATTCCACAGCGACACGATGCACTTGCCGTGGCCATATTTTCCCATCACTGGTCTGGTCCGGCCGCTGTGTCGTCGGAGGTTATGTGTTGTCATGTTTACAATCGTTTATTGAGGCGGAAACCACCCCCCGTTTGGTGGTTGTTTTACGATTTCACAGCATTTCGTACGGACAAATAGCTTACGGTACTTTCAGTCCGATCGGTTTCTGTGTCGCGTTCACGGCTCTGGTCACTGCTGTTCGGTTCGACTTCAAATTCTAACACGCGTCTCCTCTGAACAACGTTTTCTTTAACAAGACCTTTCGGTTTCGATTAACGTCGTTTCTTGTCGCTTAATTATCTTTTATCAACCGTCTGCTTGTTGGACATTATGTTATTTTAGTGTTTGGTATGGTGGCCCCAGATCGGACAGACATTAATCGTATGCTTCCCTGCCCGAATATGGTGAAGATACGACAACTTATGGTACCTTCGCCGCCATTTCCTTTGGCGACATTTTTATACGAACCATCTAATGATTTATAGACGATCGCTGTTTGTGGGGCGACCAGATACTGCGGCCCACCGTGGCGTTTCGGATGGTTGGCACCCTTTTCTTTCGGGCCATATCTTATGCGGCAACTGTGTTGCCTCCAAAAGAGGTCTCTCAAGAGAGCCCACATTGTGGCAGGTCATTCTGTGCGATACACAGAATTGACAGATTGATGCGATACACACATATTGATTTGTGATGCTCTCACTCTCTCTTCAAGCTCCCAGAATACGGGCTTCTTTCGACGTAGGACGTGGGTGCGCATCCCAAAAGCTCTTGCTGGTTGAGCTGAAAATTTATGTTTAAATTAGAATGACAAAAACATGGCGGATCGAATAAACCAAACTGCCGGCACTGTACGGCGTCGTGTGTGTTCGTTTTCTTTCATTAATATTGTCGTTTAATATGACAGTTTAAATATGACGTCTAACGAGCGGCGCGGCACCAACGGCACAAAGGTTAAACAGGGGTTCGTTCAGAAGAAGAAAGGACCGATCTCCGATGCTACTGGACCCTTTTTTGGTTGGCATTTTTCTTGGTAGTCGCTCTCGCAATCGGCCGATGGTCGTCTCCGCGGAACGACTTCGAGGATGATTCCAAGCAAGGTCACACGAGATGTTTTGGGCTGAAGGTTTCCATAGAATTCCGCTTCGCTTCGGTAGCAGACTGCTTACAGCCTTTTGTACTTTTTATTTCTTCAGTCTCTTGCCACGAAGGGCGCTATTTGTTTGGATTTAGACGTGCGGTAGGTTAAATATGCTGTTTTCTAAACCACATTGGTACTGTTTGCTTTTTCAAAAATTCCGCCAACGAGACCCGATTCCGATTATATTTATGGCATCTGCCAGCTTTTCATCAGTTCATAACCAAACATATTTGGTGAAACCATAACTCATTTAATCGCCCCAGTCGGCTACCGTTCAGCGACGGCATTGTCTCTGTTTTAATTAAATTCTACCGCCCGATAGCGTGCCAGGGAGATGAGTGAGGGAAAAGCATAAGAAATGAGGACCAGAACAGAAGCATCATCGTCGCAGCGCTCTTGACGGAATGAACAAAAATAAACATCTTCAAGAAGATCCGCGCCCTTCCTGAGGCGCAAGCTTGTTTGTCGTGGACGGCCAACCGGCGCGCAAACAACTTTCTTTGGCCCCGAGTGGTGATTTTTACAATTTGTTCGTCTATTGTTATTGCTGCTCGTTAACGAGTCGAGTAGTGGGCAGGAGGGTTGCCCGAACAGATCGCCGCTGACCTCCGATTTCCCCGTGGACAAACCGAGGATCGCTGCCCATTAGTGTGGCGAAAAGCCCTGCGCTTATCGAAACCATCTTGTTGTCTGGTTGTGTATCGAAAGCATCGCGTCTAGCTTTCTGTTGTTGTTTACCTACGATGGGGCCTGGTGATGTAAGTCGTGTGGCTTCGAAGTATTGCCCCTTCGAGCGATATCGAATCAATCGGAGAGTAGTGGCGGCACACCTTCGCTTGTGGGTTTCCAAGAAAATGCCGGCTTGAGACCCTTGTGGATGATATCGATCGGTGGTCACACAGGGAACGTGCGGGTCACCGACGATGCATGCTTTTGACCTTCCCGTACACTGGCCCTTAGACTCTCGCGCTCGTTTTGGAGCTTAATTTCTTCGAAGCTCCGTGCACGCTCCGATTTGGTCGGTCTTCATGGTGGCCTGTGAAAGGTTTACCAATAAAAAAAACAACTCACTGACCAACCTCTCGTGGGGCCAGCACGATTTTTCGAATGCTTTGGCGTTCAGTTACACCACGTCACTGCCACGTGTTCCGAAAGAAATGCGTACTTTCGTAGACTTAAAGATGGAATGGAAGCAGAAATAGGAGAACGGTGAATAGACGCCAGAAAAGGTGACAGCAACGGCCATGCCCTTTGACGCCAGCTAGCTGCTGGCACGTTCTCTAGGTTTCTACTGCATTCTATCGCTGGGCGTGGAGAACTCATCACCTCAACGGGTAGCTCTCCATGGAGCAATCTTTCTACATCTCGCACCTCTCGAGAATGTGTAGTTGGGACACACAAAAAATGCACTCAACCAGGGAGATAGCAGATTCTTTGACTAGCATTTTGGCAGCGGTGCGGAAATAAGAATGCACCCCGAATAGAGATAGATGCCCGAAAAGCCCTTCCCGGAAAGCCCTTCCTTCTTTTGGTGCTGGCAAGAATTTCCTTTCGGTGGGTCTTCGTCTGCGTATTCAGTTCGCGCCGCAGTGGATTTAGGCGAACGTGTGCACAGAATGCAAAAAAGTTTGAGAATGAAGAAAACTTGTTTCCTTATTTCCCACAGTTGTTGGTATTTGAGATGGTAAAATCGTACCAGTCCCGCCGATCGCTGGTAATCCTAGGGAATAAAGAAATGGTAGATCGGAAAGCGATGTTGGTTCTTTTCAATGCGAAATCACTATCATCTTTTTAGTATCCAATTATGAGATTTACTATCATCTTTTTACTACACAATATCTTCCACAAGAAGGAACCCCTTGGAAAGGTTATCCTTTCCAATAAGCAGTAAAAAACTAATCATCATTAATAGCGGAAACAGTGATAAACCGAACCGAGAACATCTCCTTCACTCGAGATACCCGATCGATCGACGCCTTATCTCACGGATTGTCATTCGAATGTGGCAGCAGTTCTCTGCGATCATATTCCGGTTTCGCCGGCTCTGCGTTCAAGCTCTCTGGCGGTTAAATTAACCAAACTGCTAATTAAAAGGCCCTTTGCCGCCGTTAGGCCCTCCGTTGGCGTCTGCAAGGAGTGTGTGCGTGCGTTTATTTGTCGTTCTTTCCCGTCTGAGTATAATAACTTTTCTTCGGGTGGTAGCCAGAGATGATGGTGGCTGAACGCTGAAAGAACACCGCCGAGAAGGAGGAAATAATGAATTCTTGTCGAGCGCAAATTACGACTTCACCCATAATGCAGAAGAACAACCGAATGCGATGTGTTGCGCTTCTTTCCTTTGTTGCTATTAGACGCTACATTATTCATCCTTCGCCAAGATGGAGAAGGATACGCTCGCGGATTCCTTTTTACGATTCAGCATTTGGCGCTGGCAGGGGTTCTTATGCTTTTGTAGGTTTTTAATTGTTAAACAGAAATAAAAGGAAGTTACGGAGTCACGCAAGTCAGCTCGCGTTTATTAAAGCCATCCACTGGAGGCAGAACAATCCGAAGAATGGTACCACAACAGGTTTCATAATGCTCTTTAATCCGTCAACTCGAAGTCTGTGTCACCTTCACTTTTTTCACTTCATTCTTAATCTAAGTCAGCTTTGGTTCTATGATAGTTGTTCCGGATTTTGAATGGTTTATTTATTCAAAATCAAATGACTCGTCTGACAGCGATTTGGATATCCTGAATACAAGTTGGCAGCGGAAAGCCGTGACAATGTCATTCAAACTATGCCCGGCATTCTGATTCCAATGCCGCTAGGTTCTCGAAGTACGTCTGGAGTTGTGCTTATCTGATGGTAAGTCGACAGATATCTATCACCACGTTTCCATTTCTTGATATTTCGTCGTCTAGGCTACGGGCCACTGGCGGGGAGGTCATCGCTCGACTGGTGGGGTCCCATCCCCAACTTCGTTTACTCTTCGTTCTAGCGATTTACGGTTGATTTTTATCACACATCTAACTAACTCTCTTCGCTGCCCTTCGATAGCTGCCGATGGTCTGTTGCCGGGGTGTAGATTATTCCATTTTTATTTCTTGCCCCATCACGGGTGCTAATGAGCTCCGGAATTGGCTTCATCTTCACAGTCAGTCGTTGTCGAAGACCCGCAGTTGGTTTTCGGTGGCTCCGGCAGTAATAAAATGCACGATTCCGTTACAGTGCCGCCAGCGTCAGCGGTCTGTGATGCTCCAGAGAAGAATCTTCTGCTGTGTAGCTGCAAGCGCAACAGTTGTTGAAACTTTTTGCGAAAGAGAGAAGAAAACATTGTCCATAGTCTCCTAACGAAAAAAGATCTTTTTCCGATTTTAGCATTGTAGCATTGGAAGCCAAACAACGTTTTCGCTCCACTCAACAGACTTAGCAATTTTGCACCAAATTATTGCTGTTCCCTCGGTTATCATAGCTGGCACTGGCTTTACATATGTTTTCGAAGTTGGTTTACAAGAAACTTCACACGGAGTAGGCTGTGAGATATGCACCGAAAGGAACAGTAAAAAGTAATGGCTGACAGAGCGCCCACAAATTATAACGGGATATCAAAAAACCCACCAACCAGTTGCTACTGGTACACGCAGGAGCACGAAAAAAAAGGATATCCACACAAGTTTGCTGGGCGTAGCAGAGAACGTTCGGATGAATGCAGATATTTCAGGCGAACGGAAGATGAGCCAAACCGAGTGAATTAATGTGAAGCTGTGCCTCGTAAGTTTCATTTATGCTCACTTTCTCTCTGCCCGTGGCCAAGATAGCGTGTGTATCGTTTCTTGTATTGCGCCCTTTCCCTGGGTTGAGACTCCCTTAGGCGAGGGCGCAACCTCTTGGAGGGTGGCAAAACCTTCAATCCACGCGCAAGCAAGCAGTACCCGGGGCGCAGAATAACTCCTGCTTGCAAACGATACAGTGGATTCACGCCCCTTTTAACGAAGGAAGTCCACGGATGCGCCAAAAGGTTTGTGGCATGAAATGGTAATTTTGTGTTGCTTAATACCATGCAATTATTTTCAATTACGCATCGTTTTCTGCGAGGTGGCACGCGAGATACGGTGATAGCCTGGGAATGGATGATGGGCGCACATGTGTTCCGGAGCAACGCTATCCTCAGAGCCATCTTTACCATCCTTTTCTCGAAGGAAAGCAATCTGTACTTTCATCCTTCCACAGGTGGACATTTTCTTCTGGCGACGCTAAAGGTTCGTTATCCGGGAGGTCGGTGGTTCGCAGGTCGATGTTGTTGGCTTGCCGGTTCGTGAAACTAGTTGAGGAACGCGAGTCCGTCATCGCCCTAGGCGAAGGCCCCAAGGACGGACCTATTTATCAGGGTTCGTCACGTATCAATTTTGATAGAGTAAATGTTAAGTCTAGTCTCCTGCCTTCGCCTAATCGTTTTCTCACCACTGTAGGCAACACCTACCTGCCGCGACGGTGCGCAAGGCACGCGCGTCTACAACCTTGCGGGCGAGATGAGATCAGAGCCCAGAAATAGCGATCCCTGCTTCAGGTTGTGGGCTGTTTGCACCATCGCGATCCGCGATGTCGGGCTGCCGGTTCTCATACGGGCACCGTCGTCGTCTACCGCTGCCAACACCTTGGGTACCCTTTCCAGGAACAGGTTCTTCAGCGCCGCTGCACTGCCGCGTCGTGCATTCTCGAACCGGGCGAACCTTCCCGCCGGTAGCTAGACGTCTCAAGACACGTTCCCCACCACGCCAGAGGGTGCGCGAGCGCTCGATGATTTAGTGATCGACTTCTGGTGGCCGGCCGGAGTGATCTCTCGAGGTGCACAAGAAGCAAACCGCAACCGTGGCGGTGGTACAAGATAAATCGATGATCCTTTCACCTCTACCCGCCCGGCGCGACTTGTTCGTCGACTCGAGCTCAGCCGCAAGCCCTGTGTGTGCTTCGGCACTGCGATCATCATCAGCGTGCGCCGGCAGTGCATCTTTTTAACACCATTTACGGGCGATCGAGCAAGAAAGATGAACAAAGCTGGCTATGTAAATGCAGATTGACGACGACGCGACGTCGGCGAGCGAGTTCATTGAATGCAGATTGGGACCTTCTGGTCTCGGTTCCACCGGCTTGACACCGACATGCCACGCGGGGCCACTTTGCATAATTGGCAACCGATCCAGCGATCGAACAAGATCGATGGGTGTTTGTGATTTGTTGGTTTTCAATTGTCGATGTCACAATGGTGGGGATGCAAATCGCGCGATCGTGCACCACCGCAAAGAGGTCGTCGCGAAGATCGAGTTCTCAAGTGGTTTACGGCAGACGCATACAGCCGACAGGCGGCAGCAGCAGCAGCAGCAGCAGACAGCAGACACTTGCACGAAGGGGTCTGCCACCGTGAGCTTTAAGCGATCGATCGGTCGTAACTGATAGTCGCTAATGAGTTGCGAAGGAGCGTGAAGTAAACACACGCATGTGGGGCTTTGGTGGGGCCAATGGCGCCGAAGACGAGGAGAAAATTGAAATCACTCGCTCGACTTGTAGGCGAAGCGATCCGCAGAACCGCACGCACGCACTTGAAATGGTAAATGGCATTATTAAAATAAGCTGAAGGACTTCGTGGCGAAAGAACGTCGCTAGCATAAGTATCCTTTTTCCGTTTCGTTCGGTCAACCCCTTTATTTATTTACTCTCGGAGTCGGAGACTCCAGGGAGTAACGTTTAATTGCTAGCCACTCGCGAAGTTAATGAAAATGGACGGCCCCTACCGGTGGCTCAAGGAAAGGAGACTCATGTTTTTATTCCCTGACGTGCCTCGAGCACTTTTCGCTCTTAATAAGCGCGGATGAATAAGTTGATTATGAGTCCGGCTCCGGTTGTTGGGCGAGACGCGTATGAGAAATGGGAGTTCTGTTTGTCAATAAACTCGTAGCCATTACCACGTTGTAAGCTAGGCCAGATCTTTGGTGCGGGTCGCATTACGTTAATTTTCCACTAACCTCGACACATAAATCTTCCATCACCCCGCGGTACGCGAAGGAAGCAAAGTATCATCAACCTGTCGGATATTCGTGTGATTTTGGACTCTCCTATTTTGCCCAGCACAACACGGTCCAGCTCCCAAAGGGCATGCAATTTTTATGCCTCACGGATGGCTGGATCCACTCCACGTGCCCCTATTTATTGGCCCCACGTCGTCTCTAGGATGAGTTTTATTTCTTTCGTGCACCATCTACATCAAGCATACTTTACCGTGTCCTGCCAAGGGTCGGCCTTTCCTAAGAAGTAGCGCGCAAAGTAAAAGTGAAACTCACGGTCGAAACAATCGGATGATAGCGCGGAACCTCCCTATTTAGTAAGGACCACGGATTGCAGACCATTCATAATTTATGACACGCCACTCATCCGGGGGTCAGTTGGAAAAAAGGCGGCCCGGTACGCCTTTTTGCCTAGAAAAGTCGCCAGCCGGTCAAACTACGCCGAGAGTCCGCCGAGAAAAGGAAACGTTTCGAACACCAAATTCGATCAGAAAAGCGATGAGAAGAAACCTGTCCGGCCTGCGCAGGTAATTGGGTGTCGTAATGATGGCGCTCGATAGGCCACGGCACCAGGTACACTGATTTATGGCGGCTTAATGTCGATCCTTCCGAAATCGATCCTTGCATCCTGAAGAAGGTTGTCCCAAGCGGAATGTTTTCCCGGTCCCCAAAGAGGAAGACAGAGGAAGCGAGAGAGAGAAAGCGCGCACAATCTTTCATCGTTACTACCGTTTTTGGAGACGTTTCGGAATTGATCAGGTCGCAATCGATGAGATTATTACGCCATGATATGGGTCCATTAACAGATCGTCGTGTATTAGCTGTCGATTCGAGGATGGCGCCAGGGGCAGGTACGACGTGGCTGCCGTTCCACCGTCCGTGTGCGTGCGGAGGATTGGAAAATATTCCGAGAAGATGTTTAGGTTTTCTGGTCACGAACGGCAAACTCCCATACGATTGGAATCTATCAGACCGATACCTTTTGGAGTAGACCAGGAGCAAGGCCGTAAGCTGCTCCTGTTAAGGCCGGACTCGTCGCATAAAGTCCGAACTATCTAGAGAAGGTTGTCCAACAACCCGGGCAGTGCTGGTGCGCCTGGGAGTGAAAGTTTCGCTACGATTTCCCTAAATCGCATACCACCTGAAGTTGCCATCCGGTTGGACATCTAGTCTCCCGGGTCACCCTATAAACTATCTTGCAAAATGGATCGGGATGCTGCTGGCAGAAAACGTTACTGAGTTATGACCTCATTGATCCTATGCTTCACACGGTCGATTGACCAGATGGGTTCACTGGCAAAAGGGAACCTTAACGTAACATACTGACCTCAAACTTTGGACTGAAATTAATTACCTACCGCGCATGAATTCAAATAGGATCGCAATCGACGGCCCACGATGGCGCCGTTCGCCTTCGATGACGTTTTGTCAGGCGGGGGAAATGTCCATTTAAGGAAAGCGCTACGCCGCGAGCGGGACCTGACGAACATGCAGAGCCTCCCTGGGAAGGTTGGCATCGATTGGAAGTGGACAGATGGCGCGCGCTAGACGATAGACAGCTTTTATGGGTTATGATCCCCAACACTGTAGTAAGAGGCTTCGCTGGGCCTTTAGCATGAATCTTGAACTAAACGATTCGCGAACGTCTTGAACGCCAGGGGGTTGTGCAACTTCCACAGGGTTTACTGACTCCATCGGTACACCCTCACCGGGGCGCCAGCGATCGGTTATCGCTTCAATTAGTGTAAATAACGACGCCACGTTCTGGAGGTGTCGGTGGCCGGTCGGACGGTGGCACTTCAGCGCCGAGAGCCGCCTATTGCGGTAATTGGTTGCGCCCAGTGTCTTGGGGGGTGCCGTTTGGAGTGCCGGGTTCGTTCGATTATGCTCGCACATGAGTCACGGTTCCTTTCACGTCGTCGTCGGCGGCGTCCGGTTCTACGTCGTGTTGATGCATGGATTG
>NC_069144.1:59705305-59711545 GCF_943734635.1 Anopheles cruzii | reverse complement strand
GAGCCGCCTATTGCGGTAATTGGTTGCGCCCAGTGTCTTGGGGGGTGTCGGGTTCGAGTGCCGGGTTCGTTCGATTATGCTCGCACATGAGTCACGGTTCCTTTCACGTCGTCGTCGGCGTCGTCCGGTTCTACGTCGTGTTGATGCATGGATTGCATTCGCCCGGCCAGGACGAACATACGTGAATGTTGCCTTTTTGTGGCAAACCCCGCTCTATTGGCAGGGCTTCTGGCTTGGATTGTGGAACGATGATTCACGCGTTTCGCGATGCGCACACGCCGCTCCAGACGATGCAACCGCGGCCAAGCTTCAGTGGCTAATCATTCATCTGGCTGGCGAAACGGTATTCATGTTGGGACGTTTTGTCGCCGTGATAAATATAGAAGCTGCTGCTCAGTTTCTCCTCCCGTTGCGAATTGCTTCTGGGCGCGTCGTTACATTGTCGCTAGGTGAAGCACCGCATTCTTGCGGGCTTTCTCGCGCATGAAAAGTCTAGGAATTCTTCCTTTTTTATTACTACCTTACACATAATTGGTCCGGGAGGCGCGTTTCGGGGCGTTTTCTTTGCTCGGTTTCGCAATCCTTTCCACAGAAGTCGACCTTTCGAACCGGGGCTTCCTTCTTTCTGCTTCGCAGCATAATAATCTGCATTAACTCGCGCCATGGTTTTATGATGCTCGTGGCCATCCAAATACCAAAGAAAGGGGAGGCCAAGTGCGTGGGCTGCTGGCGTTGAGTATGATGGATTTTTATTCCTTCGGAAAGCCCCACGGAACAGGCCACCGCTAACCAGTTTGTGGGGTCCGCCGCGATTGACTCGGTGCTGCTGCTGCCGTTGGCGCTGCTGTTGATCGTAAATCAGCTACTTATGTAGTTAATCACCCCCCAAAGGACAGCACAAATCCATGAGCGTAAATTTTCGGTGCTTTATTGCGTATGTTTTGCCAGTTCGATGATGACCCTTCTAACTCTCTCTCTCTCTCTGAGCAGCACACGTGAACCGAACAGGACCGCATGGTCGCCTTCGGCCAGGTTTATATTTATCTGCTTCATTTCTCGGTTCTGCTTCCTCTCGCCGGTGGCAGCAAAAATGGCAACAAAGTTTTACGAGCGCATCGAAAATCAAACCCAATCGTGAATGACTTTTGCCCGCCGTGCGATGAGACGGTCGGAAAGGGCCAAGCCAGGTCGGGCCCAACCTGCAAAGGGTCTGGCCCTTGCTTGCTTTGCGGCAGGCCGGTTCGTGACCCGGTTCCCTTTTGTGATGGCCAGCGGCGACAATTGTGGATGATGAATGTTTCATTTCGTTCCGCACACAGATTTACGGGGCGGCAAGTCCGGAAATAGATTTCTCCCGGGCGGCCGCCACCGATCGATTGGGATTTTCCCACATTCATTCGGTGGAAGCACACACACGACGCCTTTGGCGGGAAAAACTCCTTTTCCTCGAGATGGTCACGTACGGCTGCCGGAATGTGGTTCCAAAGTGTCTTTCAGTAACCGGCCCGGTATCACCGGAACCCGATCTTGATGGCTTTTGGAAAGTAAGCACTTTTACGTTGCCTTGTTTTTGGCGACAAACCTATTGTTTGGGTCCTCAATTAATTGTGGCCAATCGAAGCAAAAGGTCACCAATTAATTAGGTCACCAGTGGCTTCCGCAGTGCGGTGAATGTTGCTTTTATAATTTCACGAACCGCGGGAAGTTTCGGTCGTCGGGAGTTATTATGCAGTGCGGTGGTATTATCAGATTTATCAGGTTTGAATTTACCCGATAAAGTTATTTAAACTACTTTAACGACGCTCAATGCTTTGAAATGGATAAGCGTTTCACAATTGAATTATTAAACATTCCCTGGCTGTTAGCGACGACACAATCGTAAGCACCGCGCTGCCGGAATGGGATTTGAATACTTTATATCGCTCCAATTGTTTCGCTGTTCCGTTTCCGCGGCCCAAGTGCGCGAACGGGTCTCGAGATGGACCGTCTGAATAATTAACGACAACCAGCGGCGGCGTTGCCTGCCTTTATTGGAACCCGACCCGCACAGCTCCCCATGGGTGTTCTTCAATCGTGAGAGAAAATCGTGTTTTATTCAGTGTTGTTTCACATTTTTCCACCATACGCAAAGACACGGCGTCCGGTCCAGGTCCTGACAGCACGGAGCAGCGCATGTTGGGACTTCTTCTGGGTCGTGGATCTCTCCTGTTAGCATCAATTCACACCGTCCCGATTAGAGGATCCGTAAGAATGGCTCACACGGAGCAGCAGCAGCACGGTGGACGAATCTTGAAACGTGCACAGCGCGAGACAGTAATTCTGAAAGATTCTTTCCACTTTTAATGATTTTCTCACGATGTTTCTTGTGTTCGCTTCTTAGCTTTCGCTTCTTAACACTTGCTTCAGCCGAGGCTCGGAAGTGAAATTAAATTTGAAAATTAAAATTTACTCGTCCATTTGTCGAACACAATACCTTACCCTGCGTTGCGATCAAATTTGTCCTCCTTTGCCAAGTACCTTTGCCAACGATGCCATCGTTCGGTGGACGAAAGTTTTGCATTTTCCCCCGGAAGTTTTCACCAAAAATGAAGCGACTTGAGCTTGGGTCGAAGCAGTATGCTCTAGAGTTCGTGGCAAAGTTTGTCCTCAGGAAGCATCTCAGCGCTCGCTGATGGTGCTAACCGGGAGGGCCATTTGTCGGCGATAACGTTGATAGTGCGCTAAATGAAAGGAGGTGGCCTCTAGAGTGGTCTACTCATGTTCTTGGTGTGAATCGGAGTTTCGGAAAGATGTTTGAACTTTACCGTGGCCGCTGGCAAGAGCCCTACGCAAGTATAGCGCGAAGAGACAGGAAATTGTTTTCACTTGCTCTGGACATGAACATTGGTTGAAGTCAGAACTTCTTCTTGCTGGAAAGCGTAACTAATCCACTGCGCATGACACTGCTGTTGGTACTTAATAAGATCTCTTAAAGCTTGTATCGCGCTTGGTCTTCGGATTTCGGTACTAATCGCTTTCTTGCTAATGCTGTAGCACTTGCGTTTTGTTGCGATCCACTAAAACGTTAATTGCCGGAAGGCAGATGTCGCTGAAAGGCCATCGCACGTCGTCGTAGTCCTCGCTTCCGGTAATGGTCAATAAAAATGTCCTTTTGCCCGTTACCAACGAGCACGAGAGGTACCGTAGAAGCGTGAAAACCCATACGTGACCTGCTTCCGGGCTCATTTTCACGACACGACGGTGGAGCCGAACTGTGCCACGTTGTTAATTTGTGCCCTGTCGGCGAGTAAACACGTGTGGCGCTGCTTAATGGTGCTGTTGTTTTACGTTTTCGCGTACGAACACAAACTTCGGGCCAGGCGGCGGCATGATGTTGAACAACCGCGAAGTGCCGCCATAAAACGCCATCCCAGGATCATCCATCCGGGTGGCGTTGTCCATCGTGCTCCTGCTTGCAGGATGTATGTCGTTGATTTTCCGGCATGAAAAAGGCGTCCCGGATGCACGCGACGTCGTGCGCGGTCTTGCCTCAGAAACAACCGCCAGAAACTCCCTGAAGGAGCATAAAGCGCGCGAAAGGCTTAACACTCTGCTGTCCCTTCCCCGGGAGGCACAAAATTGGGACAGGGGACACAGCTACCATAACTGGCCAGTGGCACGGAAAACGATGTCCACACGAGCCTCGAGCCTCTAACGGCCAGCACACTCTTACACAGTCCAGCGTTGAGTTCGAGAGTCTTCAAAGCCCGCGTCCCGTGGGTCGTGGTCATGAATTATTAATTATCACCAAAAAGGATGGCCGTCCTGGCCTGGCCCATTTGTGATGCTTTCGGTAATTTCGGCCTTTGAAGGTGCAGTCCAACTTTCCCTGCTCCGGAAATGGAGTTTTTATTTTCATAAAAGCGACGATTAAAGTGCGTTCTTCGCGGAAAGCCTTTTTGGGGGCTAAATGAGAGTTAAAAAGCCAATTGGCCAGCCATCTCTCCGCGAAACAGGGATACTTTTTCGGTCAACAGCAGGAAGCAGGGGTATTCCCTTTGCAATTGACCCTAATTTGAGGATTGATTATTATTATGTTCGCAACTAAGTGACTTTAATAAAAAAGTTTACTGAAGCTCTGCAGAGGTTTTTAAAAGTTTGATCGTTTAACGGGCGGCGCTCGATGCGGATGGGCGTCGGAATGGGGTCGGAATTGGCATATGGTCCTCCTCACAAAACAAGGATCGATTTTTCTTGTTTTCCTTTTTAGTGATCGATAGACAAACTTGTTCAAATTCTTTGACAAAATGTTGGAAAAGGGCTATAAATAATGTTTTTCTTCAGTTCCTGGGACCTTAAGTAGCGTAAAAACATCGTTTAGACACAGAAAATGCATTTCTTTCCAAAAATGTGACACATGGCAACATGAGACAGATTTATGTCCATTTCTCCACTCGACTCCGGTGCAGCATCTAGTTTCTGGAGCGCAAATTCATCCGAAAACCATTTTTAAAAACCTCTTCAAAATGGGCTTCAAAAAAGTGAAATTCGAGGCCACAGACGAACAGAACTTTCTACAGCGAATGAGATATGTTTCTCCACTTGTCTCCGCGTAGGACTCCGCCGCAATGAGTGGTCAGGGTCTGCGATGCTAAACATTTCGAAACAACATGCGAAGAAGCAAAAAGCCGTATTCCACTTGTCGAGCCTCATGTAGTGGCTCCTTCCTTCTGCTCCGTGTGGGGTTTGCCGGTGCACCGAAACCCGATACCGCGCGCCTTTGCCACTCGAGCCAAGGCCGAGAACCTCTTGACCGTGCCAGAAGGGCGCTCAGCAAGAAGTAACTGCTGGTCGCGCATCCAACTCACCCGTGGCTAAACCCTTGGTCCATATATCACTGAAGCCCCGTGAAGAGCGTAACGATGAACTGCTGAAAGTGACATGCTGTTTGGCTGGAGGAAAATTGTCAAAAGGAGACCGTTTGCGGGATCTGGTCCAAGCTTTACATTCGAAACAGCCGCAGGAGATGGGTGCGTTTCTACCGTCGAGTTGTGAATTTATCCACTCCGAGCTCCGATCGAGAGTCCAGAAACCTTCCCGGTGAAGCCCAATAAGCTCTTCTTCAATCCGATCCGAAGTGGAGATTCTGTGGCGAAAATATTTGTGAAATCAAAACCACATTCGGTCCCGGCGAAACCGAAACGTCCATCTCAGCTTTCAGCCGTCCGGAGTGGTCCGGAGTTATCCCGGAATGTGGCCGAATGTTTTATGGTTCCAAATTAGCGTAAGCCATCACCAGCACAACCGCAGCGACGGTTCCCGTCAGGCTCGATTTCCCTCGGTCGTCGTTGCTCCGGGGCGGCAGAGACTCAAGATTCGCTTTTCTGGCGGATGATTTATGCAGAACACACCGGGAAGCCATCGAAACAAACCAGCAGCCCATTCGTTTGTTTTTGGGTGTTTCGGATGAGCGAGTTTATGCGAAAGAATTCGGTTCACCACAGAAACCTATTTCTTGCCCCGGTAAGCTGTTGCGGTGGGTTAGAGGAACATACTTTCGCCTGTTCGGTCTTGGTTCTCCGTGCGTTTGGCGCATAACTGGTGCCTTAAAGAAGATGTATGGGGGAGAATTTGTCTAGTTGAGGGAGCTTTTTTCACAGTTAGGTTAGGATTAAAGTTTACCCTTCGAGGGGGCGAAGTCCTGCGTACCAGATGTGCGACATACCCGTCGATAAGGCACGTTCGTCCAGTGCTGGGCAAGCTGTTCCGCGGTCAGGGTCGTCCACGTTAGGCCACAAATGGGGCATTGGGTTGATTTGCAACGAACCGTTATAATGCGTACCCGGGGTTTGCACGAGATTGGACCATATTTTGGCCGGCATCGCTTCGCAATCGTCAGCAGTATGCTTCACCGGATTGCTACATTAGGAAGCGGAAAAAAAATCGCCTCAAGTAAACGAAATGGTTAAACACATTTCACCCGCACATCAGCATGGCCAACACGCGCCGCTGCTGTACGCCATTTGGTGTCAAAATGGCCTCAAACATTGCGCAAAGAATGCTGGAAAAAATATGTACGTTTCTCTGCCTCATTACATTCGCCCGACAAAAGGAAGGAAGAATGTGTAGGAACCACAGGACGTTTCCATGGCAACGATGGGAAAACAAAGATGGCTTCCAGTGGGTCCGTTTTCCGACAAACGGTATCATCTTTGGTAACAAAAACATTCAACGATTTGTGTGCGCTGGCCACAGCCTCCG